>NC_092737.1:20745378-20872878 GCF_047496885.1 Scyliorhinus torazame
AATTTGTCATCGGAATCACCCCTCGGGTGAACAATCCTTTCTCTGGTTTACAAATTGTTGGGGTTTCCCGGCTGGGCTGCGAATGCCATGGGGGTGGCGAAGGCAGCAGTTGCTGCAGAGACAGAATGGAAAGCTGGCTTTCAGGGAGGGGTGCAGGAGAGCGGATTTCCACCAAGCTCAAGGAAGGAGGCCCCATTGGGGACATGGTCAGCTTGATTAGAGGCATTTCCATTAGAGGCTTGTTTTAAGCATGACAAGGTCATTAAATTTAAGTACCCGATTCATTATTTCTTTCCAATGAAGGGGCGATTGAGCGCGGCCAATCCACCTACCCTGCACATCTTTGGGTTGTGGGGACGACACCCTCGCTGACACAGGGAGAATGAGCAAACGCCACACGGACAGTGACCAGAGTGGGGATCGATCCTGAGATTTCTGCGCCGCGAGTGCCACCCTGATATACAAAACTTTTAATATTTTACATATACGGCGAGTGCAAGAGAAACATGGGTGTTGTAAATCCTTCGACCTGGCAGCATTTTGAAAGTGACAGATTTAATGCGTCAATCTCACAATTAAAGTCATCCAGTTCAAAGAGCGCATCCTCACAGTGAATCAGTTTAAACAGCCAGGCACCAATTGCACAGTCACTTAACAGCCTTGGACAGACAACACGATACAGCTGATAGAGGAAATGCAGACTACTGTTAACACAGATGTGATAGCAGAAGGGATCAGTTGGGTAGTTTCTGATTAAATTACAAACACAGCCCGGGTATTCGAGTGTCTCCATAGAACCGCAGTATTGCTGGTCCCCAGTTCCTGTTGATAGCTAACAGCACATCCCATCGCGTTCTTAATCCGAGCCATTCAACGCAGACTTGCTTCCAACATTGAATGATCCGCGTCTCGCCGTGATCTGGGACATGCCACGGTCCAACTGAAGGAGGGTCCTTGCAGACCACAGGGGAGTTCACCCAACAAACACTGGGGCCCAAGAGCATCAGTGGGCCTCGGGAATAAAAAGAGGGCTTTTAGCTTTAGTGCTTTGTTACACAGGGTATGCGCAAACCCACTGAGGCTTTCATTGTGCTGGTGTTGTAGAGTTAGGGCAAGAAAAGACCTTATCATTGGTGTCAATGTTCCAGTAGGAACATCAGCCAGAGGGCTCTGTCCCACTGCACCAATAGAGGTTAACGAGGCCAAAATCCACTCTTAAAACATTTCAAGGGAAGGAAAAGTCAACGAAACACGTTCGGGGCCCCGTTCTCTGCCTCGCCGCTGAAAATAATTTCCTGCCACGATCCACCAGGTCGCAATCACATTCCATTAGCACGGTCAAGTCGGAGGAAAGCCTGCCCGAGTGTCCACGGCCGTCACTGTGCTCTGGAGAGTCGCCAGTCTGCTCTGGAACATACCCCACACCTGGAGGGAAAGACGGGTAGGTTAACAAACGTTCAGAATTGTGCCTTTCGCACCCAGGCTGGGGAGGATTGCTCACGGCGAAAGCCGCTCCAGAGAGGAGGCGCTACCTTGTTAAAAGTGCTCTCCAGCCCCGACCTGCCGGGATAGAGAGCGGGATGTTGAATTCGATTGATCTAGGGCGGTGCAATACTGGGAACTTCTGTACGGAACTCAGCACAGGGCTCCTGAATAAAGCATTAAGCCAAGCACAACACATGGCCAATCTGATCCAAGTTGTGGTTAGCGTAACAGTTGAAGCCATAGTATTTTCTCTTAATCATTATCGAGCGACCTTGCTGGAAGGTACGCGCGTCTTTTATTTTTAATTCATTTACACACCCGCATTTATTGCCCATTTCCTGTCGCTCCAGAGACCGATACGGACACAGCTGCAATCCCTTCCAGTCGGAAAGCCGGCTGAAAATTACTCGGTCACACACACACAGGAGCACGAGGACCATGGCCAGTAAACCCGCAACACTGGAAGTGCACACACCTCAGGAGAGGGCAGAAAAATTCCCATTGAAGGAGGGACGACGCTCGCCCCCACGGTGTAATCGCCGCCAGGGTGTCGAGCGGATTCTCACACTTCAGCATCTCCGAAGCCGAAGAGCGGTGGGAGTCACCCAGGAAACTGGCTGGCCCTCGGCGGGGTGGGTTTCCAGCATGGGGTAGGAATCCAAAGCAGGACGGGCGTGACTCAATATGGAACTGGAACGGAGCGAATCCCGATCACTGACCTGGGCCACTTTCTCCAGCTCGCCCGTTTTCTCAGCCCAGTAGCGGAGGTTTTGGTTCAGTTCACCCAGCAGCAACGCAGCCTCTTCCAGCTCCTGTCAGAAAGTAGCCAGAGCTGAAAGCTTGCAACCTAACTCAAACCGCATCCGTTCACTGCCTCCACTTGCTGCTCAAAGTCACCTTCACTGCACACTGCTTGCAAACCCGGTGCGGCATAGTTCCTGTAACCCGGGTTAGTTTCCGTGTCTAACCCAGTCTCTCTCTCTCTCTATCCCGGGTTAGTTTCTCTCTCTCTCTCTCTATCCCGGGTTAGTTTCTCTCTCTCTCTATCCCGGGTTAGTTTCTCTCTCTCTCTATCCCGGGTTAGTTTCTCTCTCTCTCTATCCCGGGTTAGTTTCTCTCTCTCTCTATCCCGGGTTAGTTTCTCTCTCTCTCTATCCCGGGTTAGTTTCTCTCTCTCTCTCTATCCCGGGTTAGTTTCTCTCTCTCTATCCCGGGTTAGTTTCTCTCTCTCTATCCCGGGTTAGTTTCTCTCTCTCTCTCTATCCCGGGTTAGTTTCTCTCTCTCTCTATCCCGGGTTAGTTTCTCTCTCTATCCTAGGTTAGTTTCTCTCTCTATTCCGGGTTAGTTTCTCTCTCTATCCCGGGTTAGTTTCTCTCTCTCTCTCTATGTATCCTGGGTTAGTTTCTCTCTCTCTCTATCTATCCCGGGTTAGTTTCTCTCTATCCCGGGTTAGTTTCTCTCTCTATCCCAGGTTAGTTTCTCTCTCTCTATCCCGGGTTAGTTTCTCTCTCTCTCTATCCCGGGTTAGTTTCTCTCTCTCTCTATCCTGGGTTGGTTTCTCTCTCTCTCTATCCCGGGTTAGTTTCTCTCTCTCTCTATCCCGGGTTAGTTTCTCTCTCTATCCCAGGTTAGTTTCTCTCTCTCTCTATCCCGGGTTAGTTTCTCTCTCTCTCTATCCCGGGTTAGTTTCTCTCTCTCTCTATCCCGGGTTAGTTTCTCTCTCTCTATCCCGGGTTAGTTTCTCTCTCTCTATCCCGGGTTAGTTTCTCTCTCTCTCTCTATCCCGGGTTAGTTTCTCTCTCTCTCTCTATCCCGGGTTAGTTTCTCTCTCGCTCTATCCCGGGTTCGTTTCTCTCCCTCTCTATCCCGGGTTAGTTTCTCTCTCTCTATCCCGGGTTAGTTTCTCTCTCTATCCCGGGTTGGTTTCTCTCTCTCTCTATCCCGGGTTAGTTTCTCTCTCTATCCCGGGTTAGTTTCTCTCTCTCTCTATCCCGGGTTAGTTTCTCTCTCTCTCTCTATCCCGGGTTAGCTTCTCTCTCTATCCCGGGTTAGTTTCTCTCTCTATCCCGGGTTAGTTTCACTCTCTCTATCCCGGGTTAGTTTCTCTCTCTCTCTCTCCCGGGTTAGTTTCTCTCTCTCTCTCTCCCGGGTTAGTTTCTCGCTCTATCCCGGGTTAGTTTCTCTCTCTCTATCCCGGGTTAGTTTCTCTCTCTCTCCTGGGTTAGTTTCTCTCTCTATCCTGGGTTAGTTTCTCTCTCTATCCCGGGTTAGTTTCTATCTCTCTCTCTATCCCGGGTTAGTTTCTCTCTCTCTCTCTATCCCGGGTTAGTTTTTCTCTCTATCCCGGGTTAGTTTCTCTCTCTCTATCCCGGGTTAGTTTCTCTCTCTCTATCCCGGGTTAGTTTCTCTCTCTCTCTATCCCGGGTTAGTTTCTCTCTCTCTCTATCCCGGGTTAGTTTCTCTCTCTCTCTATCCCGGGTTAGTTTCTCTCTCTCTATCCCGGGTTAGTTTCTCTCTCTCTCTCTATCCCGGGTTAGTTTCTCTCTCTCTCTATCCCGGGTTAGTTTCTCTCTCTCTATCCCGGGTTAGTTTCTCTCTCTATCCCGGGTTAGTTTCTCTCTCTATCCCGGGTTAGTTTCTCTCTCTCTCTCTATCCCGGGTTAGTTTCTCTCTCTCTCTATCCCGGGTTAGTTTCTCTCTCTATCCCGGGTTAGTTTCTCTCTCTCTCTCTCTATCCCGGGTTAGTTTCTCTCTCTCTCTATCCCGGGTTAGTTTCTCTCTCTCTCTATCCCGGGTTAGTTTCTCTCTCTCTCTATCCCGGGTTAGTTTCTCTCTCTCTCTATCCCGGGTTAGTTTCTCTCTCTCTCTATCCCGGGTTAGTTTCTCTCTCTCTCTATCCCGGGTTAGTTTCTCTCTCTATCCCGGGTTAGTTTCTCTCTCTCTCTATCCCGGGTTAGTTTCTCTCTCTATCACGGGTTAGTTTCTCTCTCTCGCTCTATCCCGGGTTAGTTTCTCTCTCTATCCCGGGTTAGTTTCTCTCTCTAACCCGGGTTAGTTTCTCTCTCTCTCTAACCTGGGTTAGTTTCTCTCTCTCTCTAACCCGGGTTAGTTTCTCTCTCTCTCTCTCTAACCCGGGTTAGTTTCTCTCTCTCTCTAACCCGGGTTAGTTTCTCTCTCTCTCTCTCTATCCCAGGTTAGTTTCTCTCTCTCTATCCCGGGTTAGTTTCTCTCTCTCTCTATCCGGGGTTAGTTTCTCTCTCTATCCCGGGTTAGTTTCTCTCTCTCTCTCTATCCCGGGTTAGTTTCTCTCTCTATCCCGGGTTAGTTTCTCTCTCTCGCTCTATCCCGGGTTAGTTTCTCTCTCTATCCCGGGTTAGTTTCTCTCTCTAACCCGGGTTAGTTTCTCTCTCTCTCTAACCCGGGTTAGTTTCTCTCTCTCTCTCTATCCCGGGTTAGTTTCTCTCTCTATCACGGGTTAGTTTCTCTCTCTAACCCAGGTTAGTTTCTCTCTCTCTCTAACCCGGGTTAGTTTCTCTCTCTCTCTAACCCGGGTTAGTTTCTCTCTCTCTATCCCAGGTTAGTTTCTCTCTCTCTATCCCAGGTTAGTTTCTCTCTCTCTATCCCGGGTTAGTTTCTCTCTCTCTCTATCCCGGGTTAGTTTCTCTCTCTCTATCCCGGGTTAGTTTCTCTCTCTATCGCGGGTTTGTTTCTCTCTCTCTCCATCCCGGGTTAGTTTCTCTCTCTCTATCCTGGGTTAGTTTCTCTCTCTCTCTCTATCCCGGGTTAGTTTCTCTCTCTCTATCCCGGGTTAGTTTCTCTCTCTCTCTATCCCGGGTTAGTTTCTCTCTCTCTATCCCGGGTTAGTTTCTCTCTCTCTCTATCCCGGGTTAGTTTCTCGCTCTCTCTCTATCCCGGGTTAGTTTCTCTCTCTCTCTATCTCGGGTTCGTTTCTCTCTCTCTCTATCCCGGGTTAGTTTCTCTCTCTCTCTATCCCGGGTTAGTTTCTCTCTCTCTCTAACCCGGGTTAGTTTCTCTCTCTCTCTAACCCGGGTTAGTTTCTCTCTCTCTATCCCAGGTTAGTTTCTCTCTCTCTATCCCGGGTTAGTTTCTCTCTCTCTCTATCCCGGGTTAGTTTCTCTCTCTCTATCCCGGGTTAGTTTCTCTCTCTATCGCGGGTTTGTTTCTCTCTCTCTCCATCCCGGGTTAGTTTCTCTCTCTCTATCCTGGGTTAGTTTCTCTCTCTCTCTCTATCCCGGGTTAGTTTCTCTCTCTCTATCCCGGGTTAGTTTCTCTCTCTCTCTATCCCGGGTTAGTTTCTCTCTCTCTATCCCGGGTTAGTTTCTCTCTCTCTCTCTCTATCCTGGGTTAGTTTCTCGCTCTCTCTCTATCCCGGGTTAGTTTCTCTCTCTCTCTATCTCGGGTTCGTTTCTCTCTCTCTCTATCCCGGGTTAGTTTCTCTCTCTCTCTATCCCGGGTTAGTTTCTCTCTCTCTCTATCCCGGGTTAGTTTCTCTCTCTATCCCGGGTTAGTTTCTCTCTCTCTCTCTCTCTATCCCGGGTTAGTTTCTCTCTCTCTCCCGGGTTAGTTTCTCTCTCTATCCCGGGTTGGTTTCTCTCTCTCTCTATCCTGGGTTAGTTTCTCTCTCTCTCTCTATCCCGGGTTAGTTTCTCTCTCTCTCTATCCCGGGTTGGTTTCTCTCTCTCTCTCTATCCTGGGTTAGTTTCTCTCTCTCTATCCCGGGTTAGTTTCTCTCTCTCTCTATCCCGGGTTAGTTTCTCTCTCTCTCTATCCCGGGTTAGTTTCTCTCTCTCTCTCTATCCCGGGTTAGTTTCTCTCTCTATCCCGGGTTAGTTTCTCTCTCTCTCTATCCCGGGTTAGTTTCTCTCTCTCTATCCCGGGTTAGTTTCTCTGTCTCTCTATCCCGGGTTAGTTTCTCTCTCTCTCTCTCTCTATCCCGGGTTAGTTTCTCTCTCTCTCTCTCTATCCCGGGTTAATTTCTCTCTCTCTCTCTATCCTGGGTTTGTTTCTCTCTCTCTATCCCGGGTTAGTTTCTCTCTCTCTAACCCGGGTTAGTTTCCCTCTCTCTCTCCATCCCGGCTTAGTTTCTCTCTCGGGTTAGTTTTTCTCTCTATATCCTGGGTTTGTTTCTCTCTCTCTCTATCCCGGGTTAGTTTCTCTCTCTCTCTATCCCGGGTTAGTTTCTCTCTCTCTCTATCCCGGGTTAGTTTCTCTCTCTCTCTATCCCGGGTTAGTTTCTCTCTCTCTCTATCCCGGGTTAGTTTCTCTCTCTCTCTATCCCGGGTTAGTTTCTCTCTCTCTCTATCCCGGGTTAGTTTCTCTCTCTCTCTATCCCGGGTTAGTTTCTCTCTCTCTATCCCGGGTTAGTTTCTCTCTCTCTATCCCGGGTTAGTTTATCTCTCTCTCTGTCCCGGGTTAGTTTCTCTCTCTCTATCCCGGGTTAGTTTCTCTCTCTCTATCCCGGGTTAGTTTCTCTCTCTCTATCCCGGGTTAGTTTCTCTCTCTCTCTATCCCGGGTTAGTTTCTCTCTCTCTATCCCGGGTTAGTTTCTCTCTCTCTCTCTCCCGGGTTAGTTTCTCTCTCTCTCTCTCTATCCCGGGTTAGTTTCTCTCTCTCTCTATCCCGGGTTAGTTTCTCTCTCTCTCTATCCTGGGTTAGTTTCTCTCTCTCTATCCCGGGTTAGTTTCTCTCTCTCTCTATCCCGCGTTAGTTTCTCTCTCTCTCTATCCCGGGTTAGTTTCTCTCTCTATCCCGGGTTAGTTTCTCTCTCTCTCTCTATCCCAGGTTAGTTTCTCTCTCTATCCCGGGTTAGTTTCTCTCTCTCTCTATCCCAGGTTAGTTTCTCTCTCTATCCCGGGTTAGTTTCTCTCTCTCTCTATCCCGGGTTAGTTTCTCTCTCTCTCTCTCTCCCGGGTTAGTTTCTCTCTCTCTCTCTCGCGGGTTAGTTTCTCTCTCTCTCTATCCCGGGTTATTTTCTCTCTCTCTCTATCCCGGGTTAGTTTCTCTCTCTCTCTATCCCGGGTTAGTTTCTCTCTCTCTCTATCCCGGGTTAGTTTCTCTCTCTCTCTCTATCCCGGGTTAGTTTCTCTCTCTCTCTATCCCGGGTTAGTTTCTCTCTCTCTATCCCGGGTTAGTTTCTCTCTCTCTCTCTATCCCGGGTTAGTTTCTCTCTCTCTCTATCCCGGGTTAGTTTCTCTCTCTCTCTCTGTCCCGGGTTAGTTTCTCTCTCTATCCCGGGTTAGTTTCTCTCTCTCTCTAATCCGGGTTAGTTTCTCTCTCTCTCTAATCCGGGTTAGTTTCTCTCTCTCTCTCTCCCGGGTTAGTTTCTCTCTCTCTCTATCCCGGGTTAGTTTCTCTCTCTCTCTATCCCGGGTTAGTTTCTCTCTCTCTATCCCGGGTTAGTTTCTCTCTCTCTCTATCCCGGGTTAGTTTCTCTCTCTCTCTCTATCCCGGGTTAGTTTCTCTCTCTCTCTATCCCGGGTTAGTTTCTCTCTCTCTCTATCCCTGGTTAGTTTCTCTCTCTCTCTCTGTCCCGGGTTAGTTTCTCTCTCTCTATCCCGGGTTAGTTTCTCTCTCTCTCTGTCCCGGGTTAGTTTCTCTCTCTCTCTATCCCGGGTTAGTTTCTCTCTCTCTCTCTATCCCGGTTTAGTTTCTCTCTCTCTCTCTGTCCCGGGTTAGTTTCTCTCTCTATCCCGGGTTAGTTTCTCTCTCTCTCTATCCCGGGTTAGTTTCTCTCTCTATCCCGGGTTAGTTTCTCTCTCTCTATCCCGGGTTAGTTTCTCTCTCTCTCTATCCCGGGTTAGTTTCTCTCTCTCTCTCTCTCCCGGGTTAGTTTCTCTCTCTCTCTATCCCGGGTTAGTTTCTCTCTCTATCCCGGGTTAGTTTCTCTCTCTCTCTAACCCGGGTTAGTTTCTCTCTCTATACCGGGTTAGTTTCTCTCTCTCTCTATCCCGGGTTAGTTTCTCTCTCTCTCTCTATCCTGGGTTAGTTTCTCTCTCTCTCTCTATCCCGGGTTAGTTTCTCTCTCTCTCTATCCCGGGTTAGTTTCTCTCTCTCTCTCTCTATCCCGGGTTAGTTTCTCTCTCTCTATCCCGGGTTAGTTTCTCTCTCTCTCTCTATCCCGGGTTAGTTTCTCTCTCTCTATCCCGGGTTAGTTTCTCTCTCTCTATCCCGGGTTAGTTTCTCTCTCTCTCTCTCTCTATCCCGGGTTAGTTTCTCTCTCTCTCTCTATCCCGGGTTAGTTTCTCTCTCTATCCCGGGTTAGTTTTTCTCTCTCTCTATCCCGGGTTAGTTTCTCTCTCTCTCTAACCCGGGTTAGTTTCTCTCTCTCTCTATCCCGGGTTCGTTTCTCTCTCTCTCTATCCCGGGTTAGTTTCTCTCTCTCTCTTTCCCGGGTTAGTTTCTCTCTCTCTCTATCCCGGGTTAGTTTCTCTCTCTCTATCCTGGGTTAGTTTCTCTCTCTCTCTATCCCGGTTAGTTTCTCTCTCTCTCTCTGTCCCAGGTTAATTTCTCTCTCTCTCTATCCCGGGTTAGTTTCTCTCTCTCTATCCCGGGTTAGTTTCTCTCTCTCTCTATCCCGGGTTAGTTTCTCTCTCTCTCTATCCCGGGTTAGTTTCTCTCTCTCTCTATCCCGGGTTAGTTTCTCTCTCTCTCTATCCCGGGTTAGTTTCTCTCTCTCTATCCCGGGTTAGTTTCTCTCTCTCTCTATCCCGGGTTAGTTTCTCTCTCTCTCTATCCCAGGTTAGTTTCTCTCTCTCTATCCTGGGTTAGTTTCTCTCTCTCTCTATCCTGGGTTAGTTTCTCTCTCTCTCTATCCCAGGTTAGTTTCTCTCTCTATCCCGGGTTAGTTTCTCTCTCTCTCTATCCCGGGTTAGTTTCTCTCTCTTTCTCTCTCCCGGGTTAGTTTCTCTCTCTCTCTCTATCCCGGGTTAGTTTCTCTCTCTCTATCCCGGGTTAGTTTCTCTGTCTCTCTCTATCCCGGGTTAGTTTCTCTCTCTCTCTATCCCGGGTTAGTTTCTCTCTCTATCCCGGGTTAGATTCTCTCTCTCTCTATCCCGGGTTAGTTTCTCTCTCTCTATCCCGGGTTAGTTTCTCTCTCTCTCTCCCGGGTTAGTTTCTCTCTCTCTATCCCGGGTTAGTTTCTCTCTCTCTCTCTATCCCGGGTTAGTTTCTCTCTCTCTCTATCCCAGGTTAGTTTCTCTCTCTCTCTATCCCGGGTTAGTTTCTCTCTCTCTATCCCGGGTTAGTTTCTCTCTCTCTCTCCCGGGTTAGTTTCTCTCTCTCTATCCCGGGTTAGTTTCTCTCTCTCTCTCTATCCCGGGTTAGTTTCTCTCTCTCTCTATCCCGGGTTAGTTTCTCTCTCTCTATCCCGGGTTAGTTTCTCTCTCTCTCTATCCCGGGTTAGTTTCTCTCTCTCTCTATCCCGGGTTAGTTTCTCTCTCTCTCTCTATCCCGGGTTAGTTTCTCTCTCTCTATCCCGGGTTAGTTTCTCTCTCTCTATCCCGGGTTAGTTTCTCTCTCTCTATCCCGGGTTAGTTTCTCTCTCTCTACCCCGGGTTAGTTTCTCTCTCTCTCTCTATCCCGGGTTAGTTTCTCTCTCTATCCCGGGTTAGTTTCTCTCTCTCTCTATCCCGGGTTAGTTTCTCTCTCTCTCTCTATCCCGGGTTAGTTTCTCTCTCTCTATCCCGGGTTAGTTTCTCTCACTCTCTATCCCGGGTTAGTTTCTCTCTCTCTATCCCGGGTTAGTTTCTCTCTCTCTATCCCGGGTTAGTTGCTCTCTCTCTATCCCGGGTTAGTTTCTCTCTCTCTCTATCCCGGGTTAGTTTCTCTCTCTCTCTATCCCGGGTTAGTTTCTCTCTCTCTCTATCCCGGGTTGGTTTCTCTCTCTCTCTCTCTATCCCGGGTTGGTTTCTCTCTCTCTATCCCGGGTTAGTTTCTCTCTCTCTCTATCCCGGGTTAGTTTCTCTCTCTATCCCGTGTTAGTTTCTCTCTCTCTCTATCCCGGGTTAGTTTCTCTCTCTCTATCCCGGGTTAGTTTCTCTCTCTCTCTATCCCAGGTTAGTTTCTCTCTCTCTATCCCGGGTTAGTTTCTATCTCTCTCTATCCCGGGTTAGTTTCTCTCTCTCTCTATCCCGGGTTAGTTTCTCTCTCTCTCTATCCCGGGTTAGTTTCTCTCTCTCTCTACCCCGGGTTAGTTTCTCTCTCTCTACCCCGGGTTAGTTTCTCTCTCTCTCTATCCCGGGTTAGTTTCTCTCTCTATCCCGGGTTAGTTTCTCTCTCTCTCTCTATCCCGGGTTAGTTTCTCTCTCTCTCTATCCCGGGTTAGTTTCTCTCTCTCTATCCCGGGTTAGTTTCTCTCACTCTCTATCCCGGGTTAGTTTCTCTCTCTCTATCCCGGGTTAGTTTCTCTCTCTCTATCCCGGGTTAGTTGCTCTCTCTCTATCCCGGGTTAGTTTCTCTCTCTCTCTATCCCGGGTTAGTTTCTCTCTCTCTCTATCCCGGGTTAGTTTCTCTCTCTCTCTATCCCGGGTTAGTTTCTCTCTCTATCCAGTGTTAGTTTCTCTCTCTCTCTATCCCGGGTTAGTTTCTCTCTCTCTATCCCGGGTTAGTTTCTCTCTCTCTCTATCCCAGGTTAGTTTCTCTCTCTCTATCCCGGGTTAGTTTCTCTCTCTCTCTATCCCGGGTTAGTTTCTCTCTCTCTATCCCGGGTTAGTTTCTCGCTCTCTCTATCCCGGGTTAGTTTCTCTCTCTCTCTATCCCGGGTTAGTTTCTCTCTCTCTCTATCCCGGGTTAGTTTCTCTCTCTCTCTGTCCCGGGTCAGTTTCTCTCTCTCTCTCTCTCCCGGGTTAGTTTCTCTCTCTCTATTCCGGGTTAGTTTCTCTCTCTCTCCCGGGTTAGTTTCTCTCTCTCTATCCCGGGTTAGTTTCTCTCTCTCTATCCCGGGTTAGTTTCTCTCTCTCTCTCTATCCCGGGTTAGTTTCTCTCTCTCTCCCAGGTTAGTTTCTCTCTCTCTATCCCGGGTTAGTTTCTCTCTCTATCCCGGGTTAGTTTCTCTCTCTCTATCCCGGGTCAGTTTCTCTCTCTCTCCCGGGTTAGTTTCTCTCTCTCTATCCCGGGTTAGTTTCTCTCCCTCTCCCGGGTTAGTTTCTCTCTCTCTCTATCCCGGGTTAGTTTCTCTCTCTCTCTCTCTATCCCAGGTTAGTTTCTCTCTCTCTCTATCCCGGGTTAGTTTCTCTCTCTCTCTATCCCGGGTTAGTTTCTCTCTCTCTCTATCCCGGGTTAGTTTCTCTCTCTCTCTATCCCGGGTTAGTTTCTCTCTCTCTCTATCCCGGGTTAGTTTCTCTCTCTCTATCCCGGGTTAGTTTCTCTCTCTATCCCGGGTTAGTTTCTCTCTCTCTCTATCCCGGGTTTATTGTGGTGAAAGGTTTGTTCTGATTTCGCCGTCTGACCGCGCCCCCCGGTAGCCGGCGCCCTCTTTTCCCTCAGCGCCGCCCTCCGCGGGGTGTTCACCTGGTTGATGTGCCGCTGAAAGGCGACTCTCGCCTCCGCGAACTGGGCGCCACCGCCGCTTCCCGCCATCTTCTTACCGCCTCCGCCAGCGCGCACGCGTGGCCCTGGCCGTGACGGGAGGCGACAGCGCCTGCGCAGTGCCGGCGGGAGGCGACAGCGCCTGCGCAGTGCCGGCGGGAGGCGACAGCGCCTGCGCAGTGCCGGCGGGAGGCGACAGCGCCTGCGCAGTGCCGGCGGGAGGCGACAGCGCCTGCGCAGTGCCGGCGCTCGCGCCTGCGCACCGCCCACGCTGCCGGCTCTCCCCACCCCCCCACACACACAGAATCAGCATACCGCGCCTGCGCACCCGAGGCAGGCCCTCTAACTGGGTGCTGCCCCCCAGAGTCGACCTGCCATCCTTTTAAAAATGAATTTAGCGTACCCAATTTATTTTTTTCCCAATGAAGGGGCAATTTAGCGCGGCCAATCCACCTACCCTGCACATTTTAGGGTTGTGGGGGCGAGACCCACGCAGACACGGGGAAAATGTGCAAACTCCACACGGACAGAGACCCGGAGCCGGGATCGAACCCGGGACCTCGGCGGCGTGAGGCAGCAGTGCTAACCGCTGCGCCGCCGTGCTGCTCTTGTCACGGCGCAATAATTGGCGACTTCAACAACCTCGGGAGGGGCTTGACGGCCGGTGCAGGCACGGTGGGCCGTCTTTCTGCGCTGTAATCCTCTGTAACCCCTCTTGCAAACGTCAGCTCTCCCGCCTCCGAGTTGGAAGGTTGTGGGTTCGAGATTCCCTCTCGGTTGTGAATGCGCAACCCCCCCCCCCCCCCCCGGGCCCCATCCCGAGGTCGGTTCATTCATCGCGATAACAGGGGCGGCACGGTAGCATGGTGGTTAGCACAATTGCTTCACAGCTCCAGGGTCCCAGGTTCGATTCCCCGCTGGGTCACTGTCTGTGCGGAGTTTGCATGTTCTCCCCGTGTGTGCGTGGGTTTCCTCCGGGTGCTCCGGTTTCCTCCCGCAGCCCAAAGATGTGCAGGTTAGGTGGATTGGTCGTGCTAAATTGCCCTTAGTGTCCAAAATTGCCCTTAGTGCTGGGTGGGGTTACTGGGTTATGGGGATAGGGTGGCGGTGTGGACTTGGGTAGGGTGCTCTTTCCAAGAGCCGGTGCAGACTCGATGGGCCGAATGGCCTCCTTCTGCTCTGTAAATTCTATGAAATCAGATGTTTCAATGGGTTTCTTCCCCCCCCGCCACCCCAAATAAAAACTTAACTTGTAGAAGTCACCGACAAAAAGTCGGTGGAGTTGTGGACAGTGCGGACGGATGTTACACGTTACAGAGGGACATAGATAAGCTGCAGTGCTGGGCTGAGAGGTGGCAAATGGAGTTTAATGCAGAAAAGTGTGAGGTGATTCATTTTGGAAGGAATAACAGGAAGACAGTGTACTGGGCTAATGGTAAAGTTCTTGGAAGTGTGGATGAGCAGAGGGATCTCGGTGTCCATGTACATAGATCCCTGAAAGTTGCCACCCAGGTTGAGAGGGTTGTTAAGTTGGCGTACGGTGTGTTAGCTTTTATTGGTAGAGGGATTGAGTTTCGGAGCCATGAGGTCATGTTGCAGCTGTACAAAACTCTGGTGCGGCCGCGTTTGGAGTATTGCGTGCAATTCTGGTCGCCGCATTATAGGAAGGATGTGGAAGCATTGGAAAGGGTGCAGAGGAGATTTACCAGAATGTTATGGAGGACATAACATCCGCCCCCATATCCCTTGACGTCTTTAAAGTCTAGAAATCTACCTATTCCCTTCTTAGTGACTTGGTGCCCGCAGCCAAGTGTCCAAAATTGCCCTTAGTGTTGGGTGGGGTTACTGGGTTATGGAGATAGGGTGGCGGTGTTGACCTTGGGTAGGGTGCTCTTTCCAAGAGCCGGTGCAGACTCGATGGGCTGAATGGCCTCCTTCTGCACTGTAAATTCTATGATGACATGTTCACCACCCTCGCAAGGAAGGTGCGTTTTGGATATCAGGGTCATTGAATATTTTAAGATAGGGAAAGGTGGGCTCGTGAATAACGGGAAGCAAAGGGTGGTGGTTGGGGGAGGGGGAGGGGGTTGTTACGGTCCTTGGCCAGACTCTGGGACGCGCGTCGCAATCTAATTATATATTATTATAATCTTTATTGTCACAAGTAGGCTTACATTAACACCGCAATGAAGTTACTGTGAAAAGCCCCCAGTCGCCACATTCCGGCGCCTGTTCGGGTCACAGAGGGAGAATTCAGAATGTCCAATTCACCTAACAAGCACGTCTTTCGGGACTTGTGGGAGGAAACCGGAGCGTCCGGACGAAACCCACGCAGACACGTTAGGGACGGCAATGGTTTTTTCTTTAAGTGGATAAAGGTCGAGATTCAGGGCGCCTGCTTTCGGAACAAAGCCAACAGGATTCCATGGTTTTTGGACAAACAGAATAACAAATCTTACCACACAAGTTGAGAAAAGATGAAACAGTTTTCGGAGTGTATTTTACACTCTAACCTTCGGGGTAAGTATCTGCGAGTTAAACAGACAAACCGTGGTCGCACATGGGGCACCACAGGGTAAGTGACAAACGCAACTAAGACAGAGTCCATGGATTTACCTTTTTTTAAAAAACAATGTTTTTAATTGTATTTTTTTACACTCGACTTGTAACATCGCTCTCACATCAGTGTTTCAACATACAAGAGGCCAGAACTAAATGTCCAGTGGAAATGTACAGTATAAAATATAACGCAAACCCGGAGAATAACGTAACGTGTTACTGGAGAAGGTGTGTACAGGTTTGGGGCCTGATTGCTTTAGGCCGCGCGTGATCGGGTACCCAACCGCCCTGTCCCACTCTTTCTGTGAGGCTCCCTGGCATTAAAACATACCAGGGGGCTTGCTTGCGGTAAGCCAAGTGTGTACTTCTTGTCGGTGTTTCAGACATCCTTCCTGGGCTTCCCCCCACCCACCCCCCTCCCAGATGCCCTTTTGGTCCCTCTGCCCTGTTTTCCCCTGTGTTCTGGGCTGTCTTCCCTCTTCTTTCTTTTATTCCCCCAGTTCCCCCCCCCCCCCCCCTCCCCCTGCTAATCTCACCCAAACAGTTAGGCCCAGCATTTATTGCCCATCCCTAGTTGCCCTTCAGAAGGTGGTGGGTGAGCCGCCTTCTTGAACCCGCTGCAGTCCCTCTGGTGTAGGTACACCCACTGTGCTGTCAGGGAGGGAGTTCCAGGATTTTGACCCAGCGACAGTGAAGGAACGGCCGATATATTTCCCAGTCTGGGTGGTGAGTGACTCGGAGGGGAACCTCCAGGTGGTGGGGTTCCCAGGTATCTGCTGCCCTCGTCCTTCTAGATGGTAGAGGTGGTGGGTTTGGAAGGTGCTGCCTGAGGAACCTTGGTGAGTTGCTGCAGTGCATCTTGTAGACGGTACACACGGCTGCCGCTGTGTGTCGGTGGTTGTCTGGCATGGAATGTGTATTTAAATATCAAGAGTTTTCAGTTGTATTGAGGCCCAAGAGTTGAGCATGCTGTAGGAAAGTGTATTCCAAACTTTTTTTCCTGGGGCCCACTTTTACCAACAGGCCGACCTTCGGGACCCCACGCCACGTTCCCTTGACCAGTCTATCCTGAGTCAGGGCAGTGTTTGAGACACTAAAATTATCTTGCCCCTGGCAAGGGACAGACATAAAATAATTTGGATTTCCTGTTCATAATCACTACGCAGTAGCTTCTGCTATAAGACCATAAGACATAGGAGCAGAATTAGGCCACTCGGCCCATCGAGTCTGCTCCGCCATTCAATCATGGCTGATATGTTTCTCACCCCCATTCTCCTGCCTTCTCCCCATAACCCCTGGTCCCCTTATTAATCAAGAACCTCTCTATCTCGGTCTTAAAGACACTCAGTGAATTGGCCTCCACAGCCTTCTGCGGCAAAGAGTTCCACAGATTCACCACCCTCTGGCTGAAGAAATTCCTCCTCATCTCTGTTTTAAAGGATTGTCCCTTCAGTCTGAGATTGTGTCCTCTGGTTCTAGTTTCTCCTACAAGTGGAAACATCCTCTCCACGTCCACTCTATCCGGGCCTCGCAGTATCCTGTCAGTTTCAATAAGATCCCCCCCTCATCCTTCTAAACTCCACCGAGTACAGACCCAGAGTCCTCAACCGCTCCTCGCACGACGAGCTCTTCATTCCAGGGACCGTTCTTGTGAACCTCCTCTGGACCCTTTCCAAGGCCGGCACATCCTTCCTTAGATACGGGGCCCAAAACTGCCCACAATACTCCAAATGGGGTCTGACCAGAGCCTTATACAGCCTCAGACGTACATCCCTGGTCTTGTATTCTAGCCCTCGACATGAATGCTAACATTGCATTTGCCTTCCTAACTGCCGACTGAACCTGCACGTTAACCTTAAGAGAATCGTGAACAAGGACCCCCAAGTCCTTCCGAAGCCTCTCCCCATTTAGAAAATAGTCTACGCCTCCATTCCTCCTTCCAAAGTGCATAACCTCACACTTTTCCATATTGTATAGGGGCTGGTTTAGCACAGTGGGCTAAACAGCTGGCTTGTAACGCAGAACAAGGCCAGCAGCGCGGGTTCAATTCCCGCACCGGCCTCCCCGAACAGGCGCCGGAATGTGGCGACTAGGGGCTTTTCACAGTAACTTCATTGAAGCCTACTTGTGACAATAAGCGATTATTATTATTCGTCTGCCACTTCTTTGCCCACTCTCCGAGCCTGTCCAAATCCTTCTGCAGCCCCCTTGCTTCCTCAATACTACCTGTCCCTCTACAGATCTTTGTATCATCTGCAAACTTAGCAACAGTGCCTTCAGTTCCTTCTTCCAGATCATTGTGTATTGTGAAAAGTTGTGGTCCCAGCACAGATCCCGGAGGCACACCACTAGTCACCGGCTGCCATCCTGAAAAAGACCCCTTTATCCCCACCTTCTGCCAGTCAGCCAATCCTCTATCCTTGACAGGATCTTACCTGTAACACCAAGGGCTATTTATATGCGGCACCTGACGCCATTATCATTCTTCGAGGCGGAGGTCGCAAATTTGGAATGCTGTGTCACTGAGGAGTAGTGCGAGGCAAGTTTGTTTACTCAGAGGGTGGTAAATATATGGAATACGCTGCCTGGTGGTGGGAGCAGGTACGTAAGCGACATTTAAGTGACATCTAGACAAATATATGAATAGGGTGGGAATGGAAGTATACGGACTCCGTAAGTGCAAACGATTTCAGTTTAGGTACCATGGTCAGCACAGGCTTGGAGGGCTGAAGGGCCTGTTCCTGTGCTGTATCGTTCTTTGTTCTAGGCTCCACTTCTGCTATGGTTCAAAGTGCTGAGGAGCCAGTACTTTAGTGTGGGCAGCACGGTAGCACAGCGGTTAGCACTGTCGCTTCGCAGCGCCAGGGTCCCGGGTTCGATTCCCGGCTTGGGTCACTGTCTGTGCGGAGTCTGCACGTTCTCCCTGTGTGTGCGTGGGTTTCCTCCGGGTGCTCCGGTTTCCTCCCACAGTCCCGAAAGACGTGATTGTTGGGTGAATTGGACATTCTGAATTCTCCCTCCGTGTACCCGAACAGGCTCCGGAATGTGGCGACGAGGGGATTTTCACAGTAACTTCATTGCAGTGTTAATGTAAGCCTACTTGTGACACTAAGAAAGATTATAAAAAGATTGTTGTATTTAAGGCTGTGGGATGGACAGATTTATGGTCTCTCCGGGAATGAAGGGACATGGGGAGCAGGCGGGTAAATGTAGCTCAGGCCTCAGATCAGCCAGGATTGTATTGAATGGGGGAGCAGGCTGGACAGGCCCAGTGGTCCACTGCCTGCACCTATTTCTCGTGTTCCGGTGGCTATTAGGTAGAATTTGCAGCACAGAAACGGGTCATTCAGCCGATCTGGTCTGTTCTCCACATGTCCGCGGCCCAACCAGCTTCAGCTATGTTCATCAATGATGTTTCCTTCAGCGTGGGGATGTTCGCTGACGAGCGCACAAATGATCAGCACTATTTTAAAAAAAATTTATTCACATTTTTACATATTTTCAACAAACCCCCTTACAAAAAAAAGAAAAACAAAGAATGCATAAATAAACATAAAACACAAAGTACACCCCCCCCCGCCCCCGGGTTGCTGCTGCTGCTGACCACCTCCTAACTCTCCGCTAGAAAGTCGAGGAACGGTTGCCACCGCCTGAAGAACCCTTGCACAGACCCTCTTAAGGCAAATTTTACCCTCTCCAATTTAATGAATCCTGCCATGTCGCTGATCCAGGCTTCCACGCTTGGGGGCTGTAGCGCACAAAGACTCCATGAGACGAATAGAGTGAAGTCGATGAGGCTTTATTAAGCGTGTCTGTTCCCCCGCAGCTCGATAGTAAACTGGCCTGCGGGGGAAGACTCCGGCTTCTTATACTCCGCCTTCAGGGCGGAGCTAGAGGTCAACGGCCAACCAGGACCCGGGATCTGTCAGCCAATGACATTAGGGCTTCCAGTCCCACATGACCCCCAATACATACTACCACATTCACCCCTTGTCAAAATTGAACCCAGCGGGGTGATGCTTCGTATGGTGGTAAGGGTTTACAGGGCTGGTCCTGGGAGGACAAAACATTCACATGGCGATACAGTATTGGACCAGTTCGTCCTGTTGCAACTATTTACAGAGGGTATAGGAAGAAAAGCAAAATGTTCTTGTGAACAGTCCATATTTGTTTTACATCGACGCCACGAGTCGGTCGGGCGGTCTGGTCGTCCGTGTCGATCGCCTCGGCCCCGGCGGTGGTGGTGGTGCTTGTACCAGTGTTGTCGCCTCCAGGAGCCGTACGGTTTCAGCTCGGGCTTGATTCTTGGTCGGGCCTGAGGGGAGGGGAACCGATCCTCCTGGGAAGGGGGCGGTCGCGGGGTGCGGCGGTGGCAGGAAGGGGGGGGGGGGTTGGGTTGATGGTGTCGGGGGGGTGTGCGTGTTGCCGGCGGGCGCCAGATCCCGCAGGGAGACCGTGTCCTGTCGGCCGTCGGGGTACTCCACGTAGGCGTACTGGGGGTTTGCGTGGAGGAGGTGAACCCTTTCGACCAACGGGTCCGCCTTATGTGCCCGCACATGCTTTCGGAGCAGGATGGGTCCTGGGGCCGCCAGCCAGGTCGGCAGCGACGTTCCAGAGGAGGACCTCCTAGGGAAGACAAGGAGACGCTCATGAGGCATTTGATTAGTGCTCGTACATAATAACGACCGGATGGAGTGGAGAGCGTCCGGGAGGACCTCCTGTCACCGTGAAACTGGGAGATCCCTGGACCGTAGGGCCAGTAGGACGGCCTTCCAGACCGTGCCGTTCTCCCTTTCTACTTGCCCGTTCCCCCGGGGGTTGTAGCTGGTCGTCCTGCTTGAGGCTATGCCCTTGCTGTGCAGGAACTGGCGCAGCTCGTCACTCATGAAAGAGGACCCCCTGTCGCTGTGGACGTATGCGGGGTAACCGAACAGTGTGAAGATGCTGTTCAGGGCTTTAATGATTGTGGCCGCGGTCATGTCAGAACAGGGGATGGCAAAAGGGAAGCGGGAGTATTCGTCCACTACGTTAAGAAAATATGTGTTGTGGTCGGTGGAGGGGAGGGGCCCTTTGAAATCGAGACTGAGGCGCTCGAAGGGGCGGGAAGCCTTAATCAGGTGCGCTCCATCTGGCCTGAAAAAATGCGGCTTGCATTCCGCGCAGATGTGGCAGTCCCTTGTGACTGTACGGACCTCCTCTAAGGAGTATGGGAGATTGCGGGACTTGATGAAGTGGTAAAACCGAGTGACCCCCGGGTGGCAGAGGTCCTCGTGGAGGGTTTGGAGGCGGTTAATTTGTGCGTTGGCACATGTGCCGCGGGATAGGGCATCGGACGGCTCGTTCAGCTTTCCGGGACGATACAAGATCTCGTAGTTGAAGGTGGAGAGCTCGATCCTCCACCTTAAGATCTTGTCGTTTTTGATTTTGCCCCGCAGTGCATTATCGAACATGAAGGCTACCAACCGTTGGTCGGTGAGGAGAGTGAATCTCCTGCCGGCCAGGTAATGCCTCCAATGTCGCACAGCTTCCACTATGGCTTGGGCTTCCTTTTCTACTGAAGAGTGGCGGATTTCTGAGGCGTGGAGGGTCCGGGAGAAAAAGGCCACGGGTCTGCCCGCTTGGTTAAGGGTGGCCGCGAGAGCTACGTCGGAGGCGTCGCTCTCGACCTGGAAGGGGAGGGACTCGTCGATGGCGCGCATCGTGGCCTTTGCGATATCCGCTTTGATGCGGCTGAAGGCCTGGCAAGCCTCTGTCGACAGAGGGAAGGTCGTGGTCTGTATTAGGGGGCGGGCCTTGTCTGCGTACTGGGGGACCCACTGGGTGTAGTACGAAAAGAACCCCAAGCAGCGTTTCAGGGCTTTTGGGCAGTGAGGGAGGGGAAATTCCATGAGTGCGCGCATACGTTCGGGGTCGGGGCCTATTATCCCATTGCGGACTATGTAGCCCAGAATAGCTAGCCGGTCGGTGCTAAAAACGCACTTGTCCTCGTTGTACGTGAGGTTCAAGGCTTTGGCGGTCTGGAGGAATTTCTGGAGGTTGGCGTCGTGGTCCTGCTGATCGTGGCCGCAGATGGTTACATTGTCGAGATACGGGAACGTGGCCCGCAACCCATGTTGATCAACCATTCGGTCCATCTCCCGTTGGAAGACCGAGACCCCGTTTGTGACGCCAAAAGGGACCCGTAGGAAATGGTATAATCGCCCGTCTGCCTCGAAGGCTGTGTACTTGCGGTCACTTGGGCGGATGGGGAGCTGATGGTAGGCGGACTTGAGGTCCACGGTGGAGAAGACTTTATATTGGGCAATCCGATTGACCATGTCGGATATGCGGGGGAGAGGGTAAGCGTCTAGTTGTGTGTACCTGTTGATGGTCTGGCTATAGTCAATGACCATCCTTTGTTTCTCCCCTGTCTTCACTACTACCACCTGCGCTCTCCAGGGACTATTGCTGGCCTGGATTATGCCCTCCTTTAGTAGCCGCTGGACTTCGGACCGAATGAAGGTCCGGTCCTGGGCGCTGTACCGTCTGCTCCTAGTGGCGACGGGTTTGCAATCCGGGGTGAGGTTCGCAAACAAGGACGGGGGTTGCACTTTGAGGGTTGCGAGGCCGCAGATAGTGAGTGGGGGTATGGGGCCGCCAAATTTGAACGTAAGGCTCTGTAGATTACATTGGAAATCTAATCCCAGCAAGGTGGGGGCACAGAGTTGGGGAAGGACGTTAAGTTTGTAGTTTTTGAACTCCCTCCCCTGCACCGTAAGGGTAACTATGCAGAATCCCTGGATCTGTACGGAGTGGGATCCTGCAGCTAGGCAAATCTTTTGTGCGCTGGGATAGGTGGTCAAGGAACAGCGTCTTACCGTGTCGGGGTGTATAAAGCTTTCCGTGCTCCCGGAGTCGACTAGGCATGGCGTCTCGTGGCCGTTTATTAGGACCGTTGTCGTCGTCGTCTGGAGTGTCTGGGGCCGAGCCTGATCGAGCGTAATCGAAGCGAGCCGTGGTTGTAGTAGTGGGGTGGGGTCCGTTGTTGCCGTCCAAGATGGCGTCGGGGATGAACAAAATGGCCGCCCCCATACATCGCACGTGGCTGGGGGGGTCACAAGATGGCGGCGGGGGTGGACAAAATGGCCGCCCCCATGCGTCGTACAGGTCTGGGGCGGTCCAAGATGTGGCGCCCCTCCTCCCCTCGTGGTGGTCGGGACCCAAAATGGCGGCGTCTGCGGGTCGCACATCGGCGCCCCTCCTCCCCTTGTGGTGGTCGGGACCCAAAATGGCGGCGTCTGCGGGTCGCACACGGTGTGCTGGGGGGGCTGGGGAGCGCTAGGACCACGAGCGCTAGGACCACGCGGAGCTCCCTCACCGCGAGCGCTAGGACCGCGGGCGCTAGGACCGCGCGGAGCTCCCTCACCGGGGACAGCGGTGGTCGGGGCCCAAGTCGGCGGCGCCGGCGGGTCAGGCGTGGGGCCGCGAGCGCAAGGACCGCGCGGAGCTCCCTCACCGGGGACAGCGGTGGTCGGGGCCCAAGTCGGCGGCGCCGGCGGGTCAGGCGTGGGGCCGCGAGCGCAAGGACCGCGCGGAGCTCCCTCACCGGGGACAGCGGTGGTCGGGGTCCAAGTAGGTGGCGCCGGTGGGTCAGGCGTGGGGCGCGGGACGGGGGTTAGGGTGGCGTTAGGGACGCGAAAAACTCCCTCCTCTTCGTGGAGAGTGTTGGCCGGGACCCAAAGCGGTAGCGCCGGCGGCGGGTCATACATGGGCTGCGGGGAGGGGGGTTGGGGAGCGTAGGCGGCGTGCAGGGCTCCCAGTTCTCCCGGGACCGCGGTGGTCGGGACCCAGAGCGGCTGCGCCTGCCGGTCGCACATGGCGTGCTGGGGGGGTTGGGGCACGTAAACTGCTTGCAGGGCTCCGTGCTCCCGGGACAGCGGCGACCTCGCGGGACCGGCACACAACCGCATAATGGCCCTTTTTCCCGCAGCTTTTGCAGATAGCTGCGCGGGCCGGGCAGCGCTGTTGGGGGTGTTTTGCCTGGCCGCAGAAATAACAGCGGGCGCCCCCGGTGCGACTCGGCGTTTGGACCGCGCAAGCCTGTGGGGTGTCCGGGGGGGGGGGTGTAGGGGGTTTGCCGCGACGGGTACGTACGGGGCCCAATGGCCTGCCGCGCGGTCGGGGCCGTAGGCGCGGGTATTACGCGCGGCCACGTCTAGGGAGGCTGCTAAGGCCCGTGCCTCTGAGAGTCCTAGCGACTCTTTTTCTAGAAGTCTTTGGCGGATTTGGGAGGATTGCATACCTGCCACAAAAGCATCACGCATTAACATGTCCGTATGTTCGTTTGCATTCACCGACGGGCAGCTGCAGGCTCGTCCCAAAATCAGCAGCGCGGCGTAGAACTCGTCCATCGATTCTCCGGGAGCTTGCCGTCTCGTCGCGAGCTGGTAGCGAGATTTGGTTAACTGGGCGAACGTAGAGACTCATCAGTGCTGTGAACGCCAGTGTTTGAAGTCTGCCAGTGTTTGAAGGCTGCTGGCCCGTTCACTGCGTGGGGGCTGATCCTCAGGCATTCTGGAATGATCCTGAGCTCCATAGTCCTTTTTAGGCACGCTTAATAAATTGTAGCGCACAAAGACGCCATGAGACGAATAGAGTGAAGTCGATGAGGCTTTATTAAGCGTGTCTGTTCCCCCGCAGCTCGATAGTAAACTGGCCTGCGGGGGAAGACTCCGGCTTCTTATACTCCGCCTTCAGGGCGGAGCTAGAGGTCAACGGCCAACCAGGACCCGGGATCTGTCAGCCAATGACATTAGGGCTTCCAGTCCCACATGACCCCCAATACATACTACCACAGGGGCCTTGCATCCTTCCCCTGTAGCAGAATCCTCCGCCGGGCTACCAGGGATGCAAAGGCCAGAATACCGGCCTCTTTCGCCTCCTGCGCTCCCGGCTTGTCCGATACCCCAAATAGTGCGAGCTCCCAGCTCGGCTTAACCCGGGTGTTCACCACCTTAGACACCGTCCTCGCAACGCCCCTCCAGGACCCATCCAGCGCCGGGCACGCCCAGAACATGTGGATGTGATTTGCTGGACTCCCCGAGCACCTCCCACACCTGTCTTCCACCCCAAAGAACCTGCTCAGCCTCGCCCCTGTCATATGCGCTCTGTGAAGAACCTTAAATTGTATCAGGCTAAGCCTGGTGCAAGAGGAGGAAGAATTAACCCTACCCAGGGCGTCCGCCCACGTACCCTCGTCTATCTCCTCCCCAAGCTCCTCCTCCCATTTACCCTTTAGCTCCTCCACCGAGGCCTCCTCCTCCTCCTGCATCTCCTGGTAGATCGCCGAGACCTTGCCTTCTCCAACCCACACCCCCGAGATCACCCTATCCTGGATCCTGAGTGCTGGAAGCAGCGGGAACTCCCTCACCTGCCGTCTTACAAACGCCCTTACCTGCATGTATCTGAAGGCATTTCCGAGGGGAAACCTGAATTTTTCCTCCACTGACCCAAGGCTCGCAAACGTCCCATCTATAAACAGGTCCCTCATCCTTCTAATTCCTGTCCTGTGCCAGCTCAGGAACCCTCCATCTATTCTCCCCGGGACGAACCGATGGTTCTCTCGGATCGGGGACCAAACCGAAGCCTCTACCTCAGCCCTGTGGCGTCTCCACTGCCCCCAAATTTTCAAAGTCGCCGCCGCCACCGGACTCGTGGTGTACCTTGTAGGCGGGAGCGGCAGCGGTGCTGTCACCAGCGCTCCCAGTCTCGTGCCCACACAGGACGCCATCTCCAGCCTCTTCCACGCCGCCCCCTCCATTACCCACTTGTGTATCATCGCCACATTGGCAGCCCAGTAATACCCACACAGATTAAGCAACGCTAACCCGCCTCTGTCCCTGCTTTGTTCCAGAAACACCCTTCTCACCCTCGGGATCTTTTTCGCCCACACGAATTCCATGATGTTCCTGCTGACCCGCTTAAAAAAGGCGTTAGGGATCAGGATGGGGAGGCACTGGAATACAAAAAGGAACCTCGGGAGCACCGTCGTTTTCACCGACTGCACCCTGCCCGCCAGGGAGAGTGGCAGCATATCCCACCTTTTAAACTCCTCCTCCATCTGCTCCACCAGCCTCGTCAAGTTGAGCTTGTGTAGGGCCCCCCAGCTCCTAGCCACCTGGATCCCCATATACCGAAAACTCCTTTCCGCCCTCTTCAACGGAAGCTCATCTATCCCCCTTCCCTGGTCCCCTGGGTGTACCACGAAGAGCTCACTCTTCCCCACGTTGAGCTTATTTATACCCGGAAAAGTCCCCAAACTCCCTGAGGATCCGCATCAAAGAACAAAGAAATGTACAGCACAGGAACAGGCCCTTCGGCCCTCCAAGCCCGTGCCGACCATGCTGCCCGACTAAACTACAATCTTCTACACTTCCTGGGTCCGTATCCCTCTATTCCCATCCTATTCATGTATTTGTCAAGATGCCCCTTAAACGTCACTATCGTCCCTGCTTCCACCACCTCCTCCGGTAGCGAGTTCCAGGCACCCACTACCCTCTATGTAAAAAACGTGCCTCGTACATCTACTCTAAACCTTGCCCCTCTCACCTTAAACCTATACCCCCGAGTAATTGACCCCTCTACCCTGGGGAAAAGCCTCTGACTATCCACTCTGTCTATGCCCCTCATAATTTTGTAGACCTCTATCAGGTCGCCCTCAACCTCCTTCGTTCCAGTGAGAACAAACCGAGTTTATTCAACCGCTCCTCATAGCTAATGCCCTCCATACCAGGCAATATTCTGGTAAATCTCTTCTGCACCCTCTCTAAAGCCTCCACATCCTTCTGGTAGTGTGGCGACCAGAATTGAACACTATACTCCAAGTGTGGCCTAACTAAGGTTCTATACAGCTGCAACATGACTTGCCAATTCTTATACTCAATGCCCCGGCCAATGAAGGCAAGCAAATTAAACTAATTTGGCAGGGGAATGGGAACCGGATTTGTAGTCCAGCAACTAAGGTAGCCGATATTCAGGTCGCCAAAGCGTGTAATGAGGCAGTGGGGAAGGGAACACTGACAAAGGAGAGTACTTGCAGGCACGGAGAGGGGTTGAAGTGTGTATACTTCAACGCAAGAAGCATCAGGAATAAGGTGGGTGAACTTAAGGCATGGATTGGTACTTGGGACTACGATGTGGTGGCCATCACGGAAACTTGGATAGAAGAGGGGCAGAAATGGTTGTTGGAGGTCCCTGGTTATAGATGTTTCAATAAGATTAGGGAGGGTGGTAAAAGAGGTGGGGGGGTGGCATTATTAATTAGAGATAGTATAACAGCTGCAGAAAGGCAGTTCGAGGAGTATCAGCCTACTGAGGTTGTATGGGTTGAAGTCATAAATAGGAAAGGAGCAGTCACCTTGTTAGGAGTTTTCTATAGGCCCCCCAATAGTAGCAGAGATGTGGAGGAACAGATTGGGAAACAGATTTTGGAAAGGTGCAGAAGTCATAGGGTAGTAGTCATGGGCGACTTTAACTTCCCAAATATTGAGTGGAAACTCTTTAGATCAAATAGTTTGGATGGGGTGGTGTTTGTGCAGTGTGTCCAGGAAGCTTTTCTAACGCAGTATGTAGATTGTCCGACCAGAGGAGGGTCAATATTGGATTTAGTACTGGGTAATGAGCCAGGGCAAGTGATAGATTTGTTAGTGGGGGAGCATTTTGGAGATAGTGACCACAATTTTGTGACTTTCACTTTAGTAATGGAGAGGGATAGGTACGTGCAACAGGGTAAGGTTTACAATTGGGGGAAGGGTAAATACGATGTTGTCAGACAAGAATTGAAGTGCATAAGTTGGGAACATAGGCTGGCAGGGAAGGACACAAGTGAAATGTGGAACTTGTTCAAGGAACAGGTGCTACGTGTCCTTGATATGTATGTCCCTGTCAGGCAGGGAAGAGATGGTCGAGTGAGGGAACCATGGTTGACAAGAGAGGTTGAATGTCTTGTTAAGAGGAAAAAGGTGACTTATGTAAGGCTGAGGAAACAAGGTTCAGACAGGGCATTGGAGGGATACAAGATAGCCAGGAGGGAACTGAAGAAAGGGATTAGGAGAGCTAAGAGAGGGCATGAACAATCTTTGGCGGGTAGGATAAAGGAAAACCCCAAGGCCTTTTATACATATGTGAGAAATATGAGAATGACTAGAGCGAAGGTAGGTCCGATCAAGGACAGTAGCGGGAGATTGTGTATTGAGTCTGAAGAGATAGGAGAGGTCTTGAACGAGTACTTTTCTTCTGTATTTACAAATGAGAGGGGCGATATTGTTGGAGAGGACAGTGTGAAACAGACTGGTAAGCTCGAGGAAATACTTGTTAGGAAGGAAGATGTGTTGGGCATTTTGAAAAACTTGATAGACAAGTCCCCCGGGCCTGATGGGATATATCCAAGGATTCTATGGGAAGCAAGAGATGAAATTGCAGAGCCGTTGGCAATGATCTTTTCGTCCTCACTGTCAACAGGGGTGGTACCAGGGGATTGGAGAGTGGCGAATGTCGTGCCCCTGTTCAAAAAAGGGACGAGGGATAACCCTGGGAATTACAGGCCAGTTAGTCTTACTTCGGTGGTAGGCAAAGTAATGGAAAGGGTACTGAAGGATAGGATTTCTAAGCATCTGGAAAGACACTGCTTGATTAGGGATAGTCAGCACGGATTTGTGAGGGGTAGGTCTTGCCTTACAAATCTTATTGAATTCTTTGAGGAGGTGACCAAGCATGTGGATGAAGGTAAAGCAGTGGATGTAGTGTACATAGATTTTAGTAAGGCATTTGATAAAGTTCCCCATGGTAGGCTTATGCAGAAAGTAAGGAGGCATGGGATAGTGGGAAATTTGGCCAGTTGGATAACGAACTGGCTAACCGATAAAAGTCAGAGAGTGGTGGTGGATGGCAAATATTCAGCCTGGATCCCAGTTACCAGTGGCGTACCGCAGGGATCAGTTCTGGGTCCTCTGCTGGTTGTGATTTTCATCAATGACTTGGATGAGGGAGTTGAAGGGTGGGTCAGTAAATTTGCAGACGATACGAAGATTGGTGGAGTTGTGGATAGTAAGGAGGGCTGTTGTCGGCTGCAAAGGGACATAGATAGGATGCAGAGCTGGGCTGAGAAGTGGCAGATGGAGTTTAACCCTGAAAAGTGTGAGGTTGTCCATTTTGGAAGGACAAATATGAATGCGGAATACAGGGTGAACGGTAGAGTTCTTGGCAATGTGGAGGAGCAGAGAGTTCTTGGGGTCTATGTTCATAGATCTTTGAAAGTTGCCACTCAAGTGGATAGAGCTGTGAAGAAGGCCTATGGTGTGCTCGCGTTCATTAACAGAGGGATTGAATTTAAGAGCCGTGAGGTGATGATGCAGCTGTACAAAACTTTGGTAAGGCCACATTTGGAGTACTGTGTACAGTTCTGGTCGCCTCATTTTAGGAAGGATATGGAAGCTTTGGAAAAGGTGCAAAGAAGATTTACCAGGATGTTGCCTGGAATGGAGAGTAGGTCTTACG
The DNA here is from genome assembly GCF_047496885.1 of Scyliorhinus torazame. NCBI lineage: Eukaryota > Metazoa > Chordata > Chondrichthyes > Carcharhiniformes > Scyliorhinidae > Scyliorhinus > Scyliorhinus torazame. The sequence goes on from NC_092737.1 coordinate 20,773,502, forward strand.
AGGAAAGGTTGAGGGTGCTAGGCCTTTTCTCATTAGAACGGAGAAGGATGAGGGGCGACTTGATAGAGGTTTATAAGATGATCAGGGGAATAGATAGACAGTCAGAGACTTTTTCCCCGGGTGGAACAAACCATTACAAGGGGACATAAATTTAAGGTGAAAGGTGGAAGATATAGGAGGGATATCAGAGGTAGGTTCTTTACCCAGAGAGTAGTGGGGGCATGGAATGCACTGCCTGTGGAAGTAGTTGAGTCGGAAACATTAGGGACCTTCAAGCAGCTATTGGATAGGTACATGGATTACGGTTAAATGATATAGTGTAGATTTATTTGTTCTCAAGGGCAGCACGGTAGCATTGTGGATAGCACAATTGCTTCACAGCTCCAGGGTCCCAGGTTCGATTCCGGCTTGGGTCACTGTTTGTGCGGAGTCTGCACGTCCTCCCCGTGTCTGCGTGGGTTTCCTCCGGGTGCTCCGGTTTCCTCCCACAATCCAAAGATGTGCGGGTTAGGTGAATTGGCCAATGATAAATTGCCCTTAATGTCCAAATTGCCCTTGGTGTTGGGTGGAGGTGTTGAGTTTGGGTAGGGTGCTCTTTCCAAGAGCCGGTGCAGACTCAAAGGGCCGAATGGCCTCCTTCTGCACTGTAAATTCAATGATAATCTGTGATTAATCTAGGACAAAGGTTCGGCACAACATCGTGGGCTGAAGGGCCTGTTCTGTGCTGTATTTTCTATGTTCTATGCCGTGTGCATTCTTGACTACCTTCTCCACCTGTGTTGCCCCTTTCAGTGACCTGTGGACCTGTACTCCTAGATCTCTCTGACTTTCAATACCCTTGAGGGTTCTACCATTCACTGTATATTCCCTACCTGCATTAGACCTTCCAAAATGCATTTCCTCACATTTGTCCGGATTAAACTCCATCTGCCATCTCTCCGCCCAAGTCTCCAAACAATCTAAATCCTGCTGTATCCTCTGACAGTCCTCATCGCTATCCGCAATTCCACCAACCTTTGTGTCGTCTGCAAACTTACTAATCAGACCAGTTACATTTTCCTCCAAATCATTTATACATACTACAAACAGCAAAGGTCCCAGCACTGATCCCTGCGGAACACCACTAGTCACAGCCTTCCAATTAGAAAAGCATCCTTCCATTGCTACTCTCTGCCTTCTATGACCTAGCCAGTTCTGTATCCACCTTGCCAGCTCACCCCTGATCCCGTGTGACTTCACCTTTTGTACTAGTCTACCATGAGGGACCTTGTCAAAGGCCTTACTGAAGTCCATATAGACAACATCCACTGCCCTACCTGCATCAATCATCTTTGTGACCTCCTCGAAAAACTTTATCAAGTTAGTGAGACACGACCTCCCCTTCACAAAACCATGCTGCCTCTCACTAATATGTCCATTTGCTTCCAAATGGGAGTAGATCCTGTCTCGAAGAATTCTCTCCAGTAATTTCCCTACCACTGAAGTAAGGCTCACCGGCCTGTAGTTCCCTGGATTATCCTTGCTACCCTTCTTAAACAGAGGAACAACATTGGCTATTTTCCAGTCCTCCGGGACATCACCTGAAGACAGTGAGGATCCAAAGATTTCTGTCAAGGCCTCAGCAATTTCCTCTCCAGCCTCCTTCAGTATTCTGGGGTAGATCCCATCCGGCCCTGGGGACTTATCTACCTTAATATTTTTTAAGACGCCCAACACCTCGTCTTTTTGGATCTCAATGTGACCCAGGCTATCTACACACCCTTCTCCAGACTCAACATTTACCAATTCCTTCTCTTTGGTGAATACTGATGCAAAGTATTCATTTAGTACCTCGCCCATTTCCTCTGGCTCCACACGTAGATTCCCTTGCCTTTCCTTCAGTGGGCCAACCCTTTCCCTGGCTACCCTCTTGCTTTTTATGTACGTGTAAAAAGCCTTGGGATTTTCCTTAACCCTATTTGCCAATGACTTTTCGTGACCCCTTCTAGCCCTCCTGACTCCTTGCTTAAGTTCCTTCCTACTTTCCTTATATTCCACACAGGCTTCGTCTGTTCCCAGCCTTTTAGCCCTGACAAATGCCTCCTTTTTCTTTTTGACGAGGCCTACAATATCTCTCGTTATCCAAGGTTCCCGAAAATTGTCGTATTTATCCTTCTTGCTCATAGGAACATGCCGGTCCTGAATTCCTTTCAACTGACACTTGAAAGCCTCCCACATGTCAGATGTTGATTTGCCCTCAAACATCCGCCCCCAATCTAGGTTCTTCAGTTCCCGCCTAATATTGTTATAATTAGTCTTCCCCCAATTTAGCATTCATCCTAGGACCACTCTTATCCTTGTCCACCAGCACTTTAAAACTTACTGAATTGTGGTCACTGTTCCCGAAATGCTCCCCTACTGAAACATCTACCACCTGGCCGGGCTCATTCCCCAATACCAGGTCCAGTACAGCCCCTTCCCTAGTTGGACTGTCTACATATTGTTTTAAGAAGCCCTCCTGGATGCTCCTTACAAACTCTGCCCCGTCTAAGCCCCTGGCACTAAGTGAGTCCCAGTCAATATTGGGGAAGTTGAAGTCTCACATCACCACAACCCTGTTGTTTTACTCTTTTCCAAAATCTGTCTACCTATCTGCTCCTCTATCTCCCGCTGGCTGTTGGGAGGCCTGTAGTAAACCCCCAACATTGTGACTGCACCCTTCTTATTCCTGATCTCTACCCATATAGCCTCACTGCCCTCTGAGGTGTCCTCCCGTAGTACAGCTGTGATATTCTCCCTAACCAGTCGCGCAACTCCGCCACCCCTTTTACATCCCCCTCTATCCCACCTGAAACATCTAAATCCTGGAACGTTTAGCTGCCAATCCTGCCCTTCCCTCAACCAGGTCTCTGTAATGGCAACAACATCATAGTTCCAAGTACTAATCCAAGCTCTAAGTTCATCTGCCTTACCCGTAATACTTCTTGCATTAAAACATATGCACTTCAGGCCACCAGACCCGCTGTGTTCAGCAACTTCTCCCTGTCTGCTCTGCCTCAGAGCCCCACTGTCCCTATTCCCTAGTTCTCCCTCAATGCTCTCACCTTCTGACCTATTGCTCCCGTGCCCACCCCCCTGCCATACTAGTTTAAACCCTCCCGTGTGACACTAGCAAACCTCGCGGCCAGGATATTTATGGCTCTCCAGTTTAGATGCAACCCGTCCTTCTTATATAGGTCACCCCTGCCCCGGAAGAGCTCCCAGTGGTCCAGATAACGGAAACCCTCCCTCCTACACCAGCTGTTTAGCCACGTGTTTAGCTGCTATATCTTCCTATTTCTAGCCTCACTGGCACGTGGCACAGGGAGTAATCCCGAGATTACAACCCCAGAGGTCCTGTCTTTTAACTTTCTGCCTAGCTCCCTGAACTCCTGCTGCAGGATCTCATGCCCCTTCCTGCCTATGTCGTTAGTACCAATATGTACAACGACCTCTGCCTGTTTGCCCTCCCCCTTCAGGATCCCTCTACCCGTTCGGAGACATCCTCGATCCTGGCACCAGGGAGGCAACATACCATCCTGGAGTCTCTTTCACGTCCACAGAAGTGCCTATCTGTGACCCTGACTATAGAGTCCTCTATTACTATTGCTCTTCTGCGCTTTGACCCTCTCTTCTGAACATCAGAGCCAGCCGTGGTGCCACTGCTCTGGCTGCTGCTGTTTTCCCCTGATAGGCTACCCCCCTGACAGTATCCAAAGGGGTATACCTGTTCGAGAGGGGGACAACCACAGGGGATTCCTGCACTGACTGCCTGCCCTTTCTGGTGGTCACCCATTTCTCTGCCTGCACCTTGGGTGTGACCACATTTACATAACTGCGATCTATGACGCTTTCTGCCACCTGCATGCTCCTAAGTGCATCCAATTGCTGATCCAACCGAACCATGCGGTCTGTGAGGAGCTCCAGTTGGGTGCACTTTCTGCAGATGAAGCCATCCGGGACGCTGGAAGCCTCCCGGACCTGCCACATCTCACAGTCAGAGCACTGCACCCCTCTAACTGACATTGCGTCAATTAATTAGTAAATTAAAATTAAAAGTTTAAAGTTACTGTTAACTATCTGTTTCCTAGCACTAGATTTCTAATATAAATGTGAAAGCTAAATATAGTACTCTCCGATCTCTGGCTTAGATACCCTCTAAATTATAATTAAGTAATTATGTTTAATTAGTTACCAATGCTTAATTTTTTTAATTTAGTGTAGATTCCCAACCAGCCACTCAGGTCACAGCTTTTCTGTGATGTCACTTCAGTTCCCCCCCCCCCCCCCCCCCCCCCACACACACACACACACAATTTGAAAAGGTAATAAAAGTAAAAATGAGTAAAAATCACTTACTTACCTTCTGAGGGTCTTAGATGTTCTCAGGTTCTCTCCCTGACAGAGACTGCTCCTCCTCCTCCGAACGTCTATCGAAACTAGGCCGCGATCGTTTTAAATCTCAGCCGACCCAAAAATCGACGCATCCCCCCCTCCTCCATCGGGGGCTCAGACTATACAGCCCCTCATAACAGTCTCTAAATACCCCATTTATTCCCACCGCACTCCGCACCGTGTTTCCCCCTTTATCCCTAACTCCCCCAATCTCCCTCGCTGCCTCCCGCTTCCGAAGCTGGTGTGCCAACATCCGGCTAGCCTTCTCCCCGTACTCATACACCGCCCCTTGCGCTTTCCTCCACTGCACCTCTGCCTTCTTGGTAGTCAACAGGTCGAACTCGGCCTGGAGGCTTCGTTGCTCCTTGAGTAGTCCCTCCTCGGGACCTCTGCATACCTCCTATCCACCCTTAAAATCTCCCCCACCAATCTCTCCCGCTCTCTCCTCTCCTTGTGGGCCCTAGTGGAGATTAGCTCTCCCCTAATCACCGCCTCCCAGACCACCCCCATCTGCACCTCCCCATTATCGTTAGCCTCTAGATAGCTTTCAATGCACCCCGGAGACACCCGCTGCCTCCTCATCCGCCAGCAAGCCCACATCCAGGCGCCGCAGCGGGCGCTGGTCCCTCTCCTCCCCTAGCTCCAGCTCCACCCAATGCGGGGCGTGGTCTGAGATGGCTATGGCCGAATACTCCGTGACCTGTCATGATATCCATATTAGCATATCATGGTGCAATCACACACACACTGATGGGCAGGTAGACGGACCAATCAACATACACACATCACAGCCAATCACCAGTGAGAGCACACGCACTATAAAACAGGGAACACCACAGTTCCCGCTCATTCTACCAGGACATAGCTCAGAGCACAGAGCTCACAGCATGCCACTCAGACATACACCATGTGCTGAGTGCCTCACTAAGATAGTGCTAGGGCTGGGTCCACAGGTTAGCTGGTGAAGTACGAACCACAGCCAGAAGTTAATAGTTATTATTGTCCAGAATAATAAAACAGAGTTGTACCATCTACAGCCATGTTGGTTCGTTTGTGTAAAGGAACACCCAACACGACATGGTACCAGGAGTGCCTGGGTTTGTTAACCGGCATCGATAAATTCCACGCCTATGTGTATGGTCTTCCGCAGTTCACCGTGGAGACCGACCATCGCCCCCTGGTCGGCATCATTCAGAAGGACCTCAACAAGATGACCCCTCGCCTCCAGCGCATTCTGCTCAAGCTCCGGAGGTACGACTTCCAACTTGTCTACACCCCGGGAAAGGACCTTATCATTGCGGATGCCCTGTCCAGAGCAGTGAGCACACCACCCGAATCGGAGGAGTTCGTTTGTCAGGTCGACGCACAAGTACCCTTCACATCGGCCAATCTGCCGGCTACTGATGCACGTCTGGCCCACATTCGCCGTGAGACTGCGACTGACCCCCTTCTACAACGTGTGATGCGCCACATGACGGAAGGGTGGCTCAAGGGGCAGTGCCCATAATTCTACAATGTCTGGGACGACTTGGCCGTCATTGATGGTGTCCTCCTAAAGTTGGACCGGATTGTGATCCCACACAGCATGCACCGGCTTGTCCTCGAACAATTGCACGAAGGCCATCTCGGGGTTGAAAAGTGCAGGCAGAGGGCCCGAGAAGCTGTGTACTGGCCGGGCATCAGCGACGACATCGCCAACATGGTGCTCAACTGCCCCCCCTGCCAAAGGTTTCAGCCGGCGCAACCCCCTGAGACGCTTCAGCCCCATGAGTTGGTAACATCCCCCTGGGCAAAGGTGGGTGTGGACCGCTTTCATGCGCTCGGCAGGGACTACGTCATTACAATTGACGATTTTTCCAATTATCCGGAGGTCATACGCCTGCACGACTTGACATCATCAGCTGTAATCAGAGCATGCAAACAAATCTTCGCTCGCCATGGAATTCCGCTCATCGTCATGTCGGACAATGGGCCCTGTTTTGCGAGCCAAGAATGGTCTTCTTTTGCCGCTTCACACACGTGACGTCCAGCCCTTTGCATCCCCAGTCGAATGGCAAGGCGGAAAAGGGCGTCCATATCGTGAAGCGGCTCCTCTGCAAGGCTGCTGATGCCGGATCTGACTTCTGTTTAGCCCTGCTGACCTATCGCTCGGCCCCACTGTCCACAGGCCTCTCACCAGCCCAGCTGTTGATGGATCGCACCCTCAGGACCACTGTGCCATCCATTCATGTTCCTAAACCCGACCATGCTCCAGTACTGCAAAGGATGCGACAGCAGCGTGCTCAGCAGAAGGTGGCACATGACACTCGGGCAACTGATCTTCCTGCCCTAGCGCCCGGAGACAACGTCCGCATACACCTACCAGAGGGTGGCTGGTCGGCAACTGCCGAGGTTCCCCGCTCATTCCTGGTTCGCATGCTTGATGGCTCCATTCGCCGACGTAATCAGCGGGCCCTTCGGCTGCTTCCGCGCTCGCTATGCGATCATGCACCGGTGCCACGCCCTCCTGTTGTCCCTGATGTCGACTTCTCAGCCTAACCTGATCTGCCACCCTCAAATGCGTCTCCTGGAGCATGACCACATCTGCCTTCAGTCCCTTCAGGTGCGCGAACACACGGGCCCTCTTGACCGGCCCGTTCAGGCCTCTCACATTCCAAGTTATCAGATGGATCAGGGGGCTTCCTGCCCCCTGCTGCCGATTCGCCATCCCTTTTCTAGGCCAGCCACGTGCCGCGCCTCCTGCCCACTCCATTGCCCCCATCGGCAGACCCCCGCCCCGACTCTCTCTCCGAGCTCCAGCTCTCCCCTTTGGCCAATGCAGCAGCAACCCAGTTCCCCCCTCACCCCCTCCCCACCCCCCAGCTAGGTCCCCCCCAGCTGAGTTGCTCCCTCCATAGCACTCCCGTAAGTCAGCTGACTCCTGCTGACCCCAGCCACTCCATCGACCCCCCCAGTGTGGTAGTCTCCCCCCCCCACTTCCTGTCCATCAGCGGGCGCTCCTCTCCAACACTGCCCTCCCCCCCCTTCCTTCCCTAACGCGGGAAAAAGCCCACGCTTTCCATCAAACCGGCCCCGCCCTCTCTAGCGCAGCTCCCTTTTGCGGCCTAATCCCAGCTCCCCCACCTCAGGCCTCCCATCACCCCTCCCCCCCCAATGGGGCTCCGTCTTTCCAACCACCGACGCCCACACTCTCACAAAACCCCCACTTCGAACCATTTCACCCTACCCCACCCAGCACTCAAGGAAACAATACAGAACAGAACATCCCCAAAGCACAGTAACCAAAGTAGCCCCCCGCGACATCCCCTCACAACAGAACATCCCCAAAGCACAGTAACCAAAGTAGCCCCCCGCGACATCCCCTCACAACAGACCCTCAGTCCGTGTCCAACTTTTCGGCCTGGATAAAGGTCCACGCCTCCTCCGGCGTCTCAAAGTAATGGTGCCGGTCCTTAAACGTGACCCACAGTCGCGTCGGCTGCAGCATCTCAAATTTCACCCCCTTCCGATGCAGAACCGCCTTAGCCCGATTGTACCCGGCCCTCTTCTTGGCGACCTCCGCGCTCCAGTCCTGGTATATACGGACCTCTGCATTCTTCCACCTGCTGCTCCGCTCCTTTTTTGCCCATCTTAGGACACACTCCCTGTCCACCAAGCGGTGGAACCGCACCAATACCGCCCGCGGCGGCTCGTTAGACTTGGGCCTCCTCGCCAGGACTCGGTGGGCCCCATCCAGCTCCCGGGGCCTCGGGAAGGCACCCGCGCCCATCAACGTGTTCAGCGTCGTGACCACGTATGCTCCAGCATCCGGCCCCTCCACTCCCTCCGGGAGACCCAGAATCCGCAGATTCTTCCTCCTCGACCGATTCTCCATGTCCTCGAACTTCTCCTGCCATTTCTTATGCAGCGCCTCGTGCGCCTCCACCTTCACCGCCAGGCCCAATATCGCGTCCTCCTTCTCCGAGGCCTTCTGCCGCACCTCCCAGATCGCCGCCCCTTGGGCCTTCTGGGTCTCGACCAGCTTGTCGATCGAAGCCTTCATCGGCTCCAGCAGCTCTGCTTTCAACTCCGTGAAGCAGCGCTTGAGAAACTCCTGCTGCTCTTACGCCCACGCTGCCTAGTCTCCACCCACCGCCATCTTGGTTTTCCTCCCTCTCACTTTTCGCTGCTTCAAAACTACTTTTTTCACCGCTCCACTCCTGTTCCAATCCATACAGTGCTGGGGAAATCGTACTGTCACCTTCCCACACTGGGAACCGTCGAACAAATGCCGCTGGGGCCCCTAAAAAGAGCCCAAAAGTCAGTTTCTGGCGGGAGCTGCCGAATGTGCGACTTAGCTCAGCATAGGCGCAACAGGAAGTCAATGTTCAGCACTATTAACGCTTCCTCATATACTGAAGCAGGCCGTGTAGACATGCAGCAAGATGTGGACAACATTGAGAAGCGAAGTTAAGGACGGGGGGGGGGGGGGGTTTAAATTAAACACCTTGATTTCTTCTCTCACCACCTGTCTGCAAACAGAAAAGGATTTTGATTTTGCTCTTTATTTACGTGTGGTCCGATTTCTATCACTAACCCCACAGCAAACTTGAGATGGGATGAACTCAGAGGGCTAGTTTATTTGCACACACAACCCAGCCCCCGACGCATTCGTGAACAAAATAGAGACCGGGAAATAAAGATTTACAGGGCAAAGACAATGTGGTAGTATGCATTAGGGGTCATGTGGGACTGTAAAGCCGTGATGTCATTGGCTGACAGATCCCGGGTCCTGGTTGGCCGTTGACCTCTAGCTCCGCCCTGAAGGCGGAGTATAAGAACCAGGAGTCCTCCCCCGCAGGCAGTCTACTACTGAACTGCGGGGGAACAGTCACGCTTAATAAAGCCTCATCGACTTCACTCGATTCGTCTCTCGGAGTCTTTGTGCGCTACAATTTATTAAGCGTGACTAAAGGACTATGGAGCTCAGGATCATCCCGGAATGCCTGAGGATCAGCCCCCACGCAGTGAACGCAGCAGCAGCTTTCAAGCACTGGCAGACTTGTTTCAAGGCCTACCTCAGAACAGCCCCCGGCCGGGTCACAGAAGACCAAAAACTACAGGTCCTGCACTCGAGGTTAAGCACGGAGATTTTTTCTCTCATCGAAGACGCAGAGGATTTCCAGACAGCGTTCGCAGCACTAAAAAGTCTCTATGTTCGCCCAGTAAACCAGATCTACGCTCGCTATCAACTCGCAACGAGACGGCAAAGTCCCGGAGAATCGATAGATGAATTCTACGCCGCGCTACTAATTTTGGGACGGGCCTGCAGCTGCCCGCCGGTGAACGCAAATGAACACACGGACATGTTAATGCGCGATGCTTTTGTGGCAGGTATGAACTCCTCCCAAATCCGCCAAAGACTTTTAGAAAAAGAGTCGCTAGGACTCTCAGACACGGGCCCTAGCAGCCTCCCTAGACGTGGCCGCGCGAAACACCCGCGCCTACGGCCCCGACCGCGCGGCAGCCCATTGGGCTCTGTACGCACCCGTCGCGACAAACACCCCCCCCCCCCCCGGACACCCCACAGGCTTGCGCGGTTCAAACGCCAAGTCGCACCGGGGAGCCCGCTGCTATTTCTGCGGCCAGGCGAAACACCCCCGGCAGCGCTGCCCGGCCCGCGCAGCGATCTGTAAGAGCTGCGGGAAAAAGGGCCATTTCGCGGCTGTGTGCCGGTCCCGGGAGGTTGCCGCGGTCCCAGGAGAACAGGGAGCCCTGCACGCCTTTTACGCTCCCCAACTGCCCCCCCCGCGCCCCATGTATGACCCACCGGCGCTACCACTTTGGGTCCCGGCCACCGCTGTCCCCAGAGAAGAGGGAGTCCTGCGTGTTCCTAACGCTCCCCAACCCCCCCCAGCGCCCCATGTGCGACCCGCAGGTGCCGCCATTTTGGGTCCCGGCCACCACGAGGGGAGGAGGGGCGCCGCCATCTTGGACCACCCCAGACCTGTACGACGCATGGGAGGGAGTTCAAAAACTACAGGCTCTACGTCCTTCCCCAACTCTGCGCCCCCACATTACTGGGATTAGACTTCCAGTGCAATCTACAGAGCCTAACCTTTAAATTCGGCGGCCCAATACCCCCCACTCACTATCTGCGGCCTCGCAACCCTCAAGGTTCAGCCCCCATCCTTGTTTGCAAACCTCACCCCGGATTGCAAACCCGTCGCCACTAGGAGCAGACGATACAGCGCCCAGGACCGGACCTTCATTCGGTCCGAAGTCCAGCGGCTACTGAAGGAAGGCATAATCCAGGCCAGCAATAGTCCCTGGAGAGCACAGGTGGTAGTAGTAAAGACAGGGGAGAAGCAAAGGATGGTCATAGACTATAGCCAGACCATCAACAGGTACACACAACTAGACGCGTACCCTCTCCCCCGCATATCCGACATGGTCAATCGGATTGCCCAATATAAGGTCTTCGCCACCGTGGACCTCAAGTCCGCCTACCATCAGCTCCCCATCCGCCCAAGTGACCGCAAGTACACAGCCTTCGAGGCAGACGGGCAATTATACCATTTCCTAAGGGTCCCATTTGGCGTCACAAATAGGGTCTCGGTCTTCCAACGAGAGATGGACCGAATGGTTGATCAACACGGGTTGCGGGCCACGTTCCCGTATCTCGACAATGTAACCATCTGCGGCCACGATCAGCAGGACCATGACGTCAACCTCCAAAAATTCCTCCAGACCGCTAAAGCCTTGAACCTCACGTACAACGAGGACAAGTGCGTTTTTAGCACCAACCGGCTAACCATCCTGGGCTACGTAGTGCGCAATGGGATAATAGGCCCCAACCCCGAACGTATGCGCTCCCTCATGGAATTTTCCCTCCCGCACTGCTCAAAAGCCCTAAAACGCTGCCTGGGGTTCTTTTCATACTACGCCCAGTGGGTCCCCCAGTATGCAGACAAGGCCCGCCCCCTAATACAGACCACGACCTTCCCTCTGTCGACAGAGGCTTGCCAGGCCTTCAGCCGCATCAAAGCGGATATCGCAAAGGCCACGATGCGCACCATCGACGAGTCCCTCCCCTTCCAGGTCGAGAGCGACGCCTCCGACGTAGCTCTAGCGGCCACCCTTAATCAAGCGGGCAGACCCGTGGCCTTTTTCTCCCGAACCCTCCACGCTTCAGAAATCCGCCACTCCTCAGTGGAAAAGGAAGCCCAAGCCATAGTGGAAGCGGTGCGACATTGGAGGCATTACCTGGCCGGCAGGAGATTCACTCTCCTCACGGATCAACGGTCGGTAGCCTTCATGTTCGATAATGCACAGCGGGGCAAAATCAAAAACGACAAGATCTTAAGGTGGAGGATCGAGCTCTCCACCTTCAACTACGAGATCTTGTATCGTCCCGGAAAGCTGAACGAGCCGTCCGATGCCCTATCCCGCGGCACATGTGCCAACGCACAAATTAACCGCCTCCAAACCCTCCACGAGGACCTCTGCCACCCGGGGGTCACTCGGTTCTACCACTTTATTAAGTCCCGCAACCTCCCATACTCTTTGGAGGAGGTCCGTACAGTCACAAGGAACTGCCACATCTGCGCAGAGTGCAAACCGCATTTTTTCAGGCCGGATGGTGCGCACCTGATTAAGGCTTCCCGCCCCTTTGAACGCCTTAGTCTGGATTTCAAAGGACCCCTCCCCTCCACCGACCGCAACACATACTTCCTTAATGTGGTGGACGAGTACTCCCGCTTCCCATTCGCCATCCCCTGCCCTGACATGACCGCGGCCACAGTCATTAAAGCCCTGAACACCATATTCGCACTGTTCGGTTGCCCCGCATACGTCCACAGCGACAGGGGGGTCCTCCTTCATGAGTGACGAGCTGCGCCAGTTCCTGCTCAGCAAGGGCATAGCCTCAAGCAGGACGACCAGCTACAACCCCCGGGGGAACGGGCAAGTAGAGAGGGAGAACGGCACGGTCTGGAAGACCGTCCTACTGGCCCTACGGTCCCGGGACCTCCCGGTTTCACGGTGGCAGGAGGTCCTCCCGGACGCCCTCCACTCCATCCGGTCACTACTGTGTACTAGCACTAACCAAACGCCTCATGAGCGCCTCCTTGTCTTCCCCAGGAAGTCCTCCTCTGGAACGTCGCTGCCGACCTGGCTGGCGGCCCCAGGACCCATCTTGCTCCGAAAACATGTGCGGGCGCACAAGTCGGACCTATTGGTCGAAAGGGTTCACCTCCTTCACGCGAGCCCGCAGTACGCTTACGTGGAGTACCCCGACGGCCGACAGGACACGGTCTCCCTGCGAGATCTGGCGCCCGCCGGCAACACACACACCCCCCCCCGACACCAATCACCCCCTTCCTGCCACCGCCGCACCCCGCGACCGCCCCCTTCCCAGGAGGATCGGTCCTCCTCCCAGGCCCGACCAGGAGTGAAGCCCAAGCTGAAACCATAAGGCTCCTGGAGACGACAACACCGGAACAAGCACCACCACCACCACCGGGGCCGAGGCGATCGACACGGATGACCAGACCGCCCGACCGACTCGTGGCGTCGATCTAACACTACAATATGTGGACTTTTAACGAGAACATTTTGTCTTTTTCTCCTGACGATTACTGTAAATAGTTCTAAACAAAAAAAAACCTTGTACATACTATAATAACATGCAAAAGTTTTCCTCCCAGGACCAGCCTTGTAAACCCTTACCACCATGCGAAGCATCACCCCGCCGGTTCATTTTTAACAAGGGGTGAATGTGGTAGTATGCATTAGGGGTCATGTGGGACTGTGAAGCCGTGATGTCATTGGCTGACAGATCCCGGGTCCTGGTTGGCCGTTGACCTCTAGCTCCGCCCTGAAGGTGGAGTATAAGAACCAGGAGTCCTCCCCCGCAGGCAGTCTACTACTGAACTGCGGGGGAACAGTCACGCTTAATAAAGCCTCATCGACTTCACTCGATTCGTCTCTCGGAGTCTTTGTGCGCTACAGACCACAAAGAAAATAATCGTTTCATGTGAGTCCAGAATCGAAGTGCAATGTTGTGTTCCTTCCCAGGGGTCGGCAGGCTGAAAACCTGTGCTGGATAATTCACTTTTCCAGTAGAGACGAAATCGGCTTGGTATATGGGCAATGGTATAGACGTTTCAGTAGAAAGTATGCAGATTGGGCCGGGCATTCAAACCTGGTCAGAATCTATTTGTGCTGCCGCTTGGTAATGGGGAAATGGCAGACTGAGCTTTGCACTTCTACAAGGCAGTATTATTAGTTTGACCAGCTGAGAGGGGTCATGTCACAAAACTCGCAACTCTCCAATTTGCCTAGGATCCTGACCGTTAAGAATTTGAAATGAAGGCTGCCGGGTTCTTTGTCCTAGCAGACTCTGGTTGGCCAGCCTGGATTCTGAAATGCAAATGGCCGTGGTATAATTCATTTTGAATTTGTTCTCTGCAGCTTACAGGGGTAGCACGGTAGCATTGTGGGGTAGCACAATTGCTTCACAGCTCCAGGGTCCCAGGTTCGATTCCGGCTTGGGTCACTGTCTGTGCGGAGTCTGCACATCCTCCCCGTGTCTGCGTGGGTTTCCTCCGGGTGCTCCGGTTTCCTCCCACAGTCCAAAGATGTGCAGGTTAGGTGGATTGACCGTGCTAAATTGCCCGTAGTGTCCAAAATTGCCCATAGTGTTGGGTGGGGTTGCTGGGTTATGGGGATAGGGTGGAGGCGTGGACCTTGGGTAGGGTGCTCTTTCCAAGAGCCGGTGCAGACTCGATGGGCTGAATGGCCTCCTTCTGCACTGTAAATTTTATGATCTGCAGGGGTCGTTAGCGTTTATTCAGATACATTGAGGTGCGAATTTATCTTATGCTGCCAGATCGCCCTTATGGTCACAGTCAGATGTAGTGTCAGTCATTTTAAATGGTCATTATCCCGCTTTAACGTTTTAGAAAATAGCCATGAATATATAATAGTTGTTTGGTAGTGCAGACCTTGATTATTGCTGAGTCGCGAAAGACGTGCTTGTTAGGGGAATTGGACATTCTGAATTCTCCCTCCGTGTACCCGAACAGGCGCCGGAATGTGGCGACGAGGGGCTTTTCACAGTAACTTCATTGCGGTGTTAATGTAAGCCTACTTGTGACAATAAAGATTATTATTACAAGGCACAAGTCAGGGGTGTAACGAAATACTCTCCACTTGCCTGGATGAGCGCAGCTCCAACACTCGAGAAGCTCGACACCATCCAGGACAAAGCAGCCCCGCTTGATTGGCTCCCCTTCCCCATTCACTCCCTCCACCACCGACGCACAGCGACAGCCGTGTGTACCGTCTACAAGATGCACTGCAGCAACTCACCAAGGCTCCTCAGGCAGCACCTTCCGAACCCACCACCTCTACCACCTAGAAGGACGAGGGCAGCAGATACCTGGGAACCCCACCACCTGGAGGTTCCCCTCCGAGTCACTCACCATCCCGACTAGGAAATATATCGGCCGTTCCTTCACTGTCGCTGGGTCGAAACCCTGGAACTCCCTCCCTAACAGCACAGTGGTGTGCTGTGGCTCAGGAAGGCGACTAAGGGGCTTTTCACAGTAACTTCATTGAAGTCTATTTGTGACAATAAGTGATTATTATTATTAACCCACCACCTTCTCAAGGGGCAATTAGGGATGGGCAATAAATGCTGGGCCCGGCCAACGACGCCCACATTCATGAACGAATATATATATTTAAAAACGAGCCTCTTCTCACCTTACCTCATCTCACTCCATCAAGGTATTGTACTAATTATTTATTTTGTTTGGAGCAAAGAAGCCAGAGGGTTGACTTAATTGAGGTGTACAAAATGCTGAGGGGAAGAGATCAAGTGGACAGGATAAAATTGTTTCTCTCGGTGGCGAATTCCAGAACCAGGGACATCGATTCAGGATAAGAGGCAGAAGGTTAGAGGGGAAACGAGGAAGAAGCAGAGGACACCATTTCAGACTGTAAGGGACGATCCTGTAAAACAGAGACGAGGAGGAGTTTCTGCAGCCAGGGGGGCGGTGAATCTGTGGAACTCTTTGCCGCAGAAGGCTGTGGAGGCCAAACCACTGAGTGTCTTTAAGGCAGAGATAGATAGGCTCTTGATTAACAAGGGGATCAGGGGTTACGGGGAGAAGGCAGGAGAATGGGGATGATAAACATATCAGCCATGATTGAATGGCGGAGCAGACTCATAGAATTTACAGAGGAGGCCATTCGGCCCATCGAGTCTGCACCGGCTCTTGGAAAGAGCACCCCACCCAAGGTCAATGCCCCCACCCTATCCCCATTACCCAACACTAAGGGCAATTTTGGACACTAAGGGCAATTTATCATGGCCAATCCACCCAACCTGCACATCTTTGGACTGTGGGAGGAAACCGGGGCACCCGGAGGAAACCCACGCAGACACGGGGAGAACGTGCAGACTCCGCACAGACAGTGACCCAAGCCGGGAATCGAACCTGGGACCCTGGAGCTGTGAAGCAATTGTGCTATCCACAATGCTGCCGTGCTGCCCCTCGATGGGCCGAGTGGCCTAATTCTGCTCCTATGTCTTATGGTCTTACACAGAGGGTAGTGAGGAGTCTGGAATTCGCTGCCCGAGTTAGTGGGGGAGGCAGAGACCCTAAACTCGTTTGAAACGCACCCGTATCTGCACTGTGGGTGCTGTAGGATACAGGGCCGTGGACCGGGTGCAGGAAGGTGGGATTAGAAAGGGCACCTGGATGTCCTTGGGCTGGCATGGACACGATGGGCCGAAAGGCCTCCTTCTGTGCTGGATGATTCCAATTCTCTCTCCCTCGCGCACTTATCGAGCTTCCCCTTACCAGGTCCAAATGATGGTACCTTCAAAGGTGCAGCGATTACAGATATCCTGGCTACCGATACTCCCTCAATCAAAATCGCCAAAATATATTAACCGATCATTCATCTCAATTCTGTTTGAAAGTTGTTGCAGGCTGTACTTTCCTACATATCGACAAATAATTGTTATGTTCAGCACTGAGAGGTACCCGATGAAAGGGAGCGATGTTTCAAACAAGTAACAAGCTACTTCACTTGGAGTAATGTTTAAAAAAACACACACGACAGCATGTTGAAAATCTGACGCAAGTCAACCTCGGAGACAGAAGTGAAAAAGAATCAGAGCTTTAATTTATGTCAAGAAAAAACACTTGCATCAGTTTGTCAAGCAGCAAAGTACGAAATCTATACTGTTAAAGCTGGCAACATACACGAAGGGACTGGCTGCATTGCTATTAACAAGATCATGAATGCCGTCCGATTCTGGGCTCAGGGGCCGTGAAATGGTGCAAAAGTAAAGCAAATTCGATGGGAAGGGTGCTTTTTGGAGCCACCGAGGAGCGGGATGGTGGCATTCGCCCACTTCAGTCCTCCTCACTCGGGATGCGAGGAATGCACATACCACGCCCACCGGAGTTGGACGTCAGGAACATTGCGCCCCGCGGTCAACGTTTCTTCCTCGGCCCGCAGCAACCAAATTCAGGCCGGCCTCGTCTCATTTGCTGCCTGCGCGAGCTCGCTGCGCACATGTAGCGGGCACCACCGGGCCTCCGCAATGAGTGACGCGCCACCCAGCCCCAATGGGCCAACTCCGCAGAGGAGGCCTAACATCTTTCAGTAAGGGCATCGGCGAGAGGGGAACGTTGACGCAGTTCTCTCCCCTCTCCCGAGGGCGTTGGATCAGTGGCTTAAGAAAGGTAGGGGGCAAGCAATCTTCCTCTCAAAATCCTAGTTACTGATATTCCTAGTTTGAACTTCGCGGGTCGGGGCCGTTTACCGCACGGTTGCCTCACTGATGGGTAATAGTGAATAAGGACAGGTTAATGACCTCAGAAAACCTCAAAACAGCATAATACAAGGAAAAAAACGGCAGCTTTACCTTTCAATGTTAAAGTACTTTGGCCCCCGCCTTTCTGGTTTTACACCACGCCCTGCCCTGCGGTGTGGCAAGACCCATACCACCAATATAAATGGGAACGCCTTTGTACAGGTGAAAGGGCTAATACATATTACCCGTGCTTTTTACACAGGATACGCAATCCCACTGCTTTCCAAACCGCACACTCGCCCTCGTTGCTAGGCCTCCCACTGTTTCAACTTCCGGTAAAGATCGAAGGACGAAGTTGGCGGTTTCGGCTGGGCCTGCACCTTCAGTGGCGGCAGGCCATCCACAGAGAGGTAGGGGGTCTCAGTCAACAGCTCCAGGGGATCGTAGAATATCATCAGGTCAGGGGCGTCCATCCCTTCGGACTGCTGCAAGAGGATATAAAAAGAAATGGGACACCTCTGCATTTTCTGCACCCCGCACTTTAAACCACCCGGTCCTGATGACTTCACCTCGTTTAAGTCCCGCTATTTTCTCCATTATCATTTAGGAAAGACTTAATAAAACTGCTGTTTCCTTGTTTTGGGAGATAACAGAACACAGGGCCCACACCTAGTGTTGCACAGAGCCGTGTGCACAAACAAGCTTGGGGACAGTTCCTAACTTGATACCCACAGTTAAACCTCCTTAAGAATACGAGATTTCATCAAGACCGAGTGAACGGTATCCAACACCCTCCAGCGGTTACCTTCTTATTCGCTGCCTTTGGTCTGACCAGCAGCATTTTCTCTTGCACGGCCACACTCAGCACCTCATCCACAGGCACCTCCAAGCTCACCAGTCCTTTGTAACGTTGCAGGTCCTTCGGCACGTTCAGCCCTGTAACAGAACACATGGGTCACAAGGTGGCTCGTGTCTAGCCAATACCGTCGGTTTTTAATTAAGACTTTAACGGCTGTCGGATTGGTAAGTTCCAGTTCCGGGTAAGTTCCAGTTCTGGGGAAGTTGTGGTTCCGGGTAAGTTCTAGTTCCGGGCCAAGAAATAAACTAGGAAAGAAACAACTGTCTTTCTCTCTCTCTCTTTTCCCCGAACTGCGACGGATCCTCCACCCCCCTCCTCGCACACGCACCATTATTCCCGCAAGAAAGGGCTTTCCTGACCATCTCCTCCTCCTCCACCTGCGCCTACTCTCCCATTCCCCCCATCTCCCACGTGGAAGTAGCTGCTTTCTATACCTCCACAATAAGCAGAGGGATCTAGGTGTCCATGTACATAGATCCCTGAAAGTTGCCACCCAGGTTGATAGGGTGGTGAAGAAGGCCTATGGAGTGTTGGCCTTTATTGGTAGAGGGATTGAGTTCCGGAGTCAGGAGGTCATGTTGCAGCTGTACAGAACTCTGGTACGGCCGCATTTGGAGTATTGCGTACAGTTCTGGTCACCGCATTATAGGAAGGACGTGGAGGCTTTGGAGCGGATGCAGAGGAGATTTACCAGGATGTTGCCTGGTATGGAGGGAAAATCTTATGAGGAAAGGCTGATGGACTCGAGGTTGTTTTCGTTGGAGAGAAGGTCAAGAGGAGACTTAATAGAGGCATACAAAATGATTAGGGGGTTGGATAGGGTGGACAGTGAGAGCCTTCTCCCGCGGATGGAAATGGCTGGCACGAGGGGACATAACTTTAAACTGAGGGGTAATAGATATAGGACAGAGGTCAGAGGTAGGTTCTTTACGCAAAGAGTAGTGAGGCCGTGGAATGCCCTACCTGCTACAGTAGTGAACTCGCCAACATTGAGGGCATTTAAAAGTTTATTGGATAAACATATGGATGATAATGGTATAGTGTAGGTTAGATGGCTTTTGTTTTGGTGCAACATCGTGGGCCGAAGGGCCTGTACTGCGCTGTATTGTTCTATGTTCTATAACCGTTTAGATCCCCGGGGCAGATGGGGAATTCCAAACACAAGCAGCCATGATCTTGTCAGATGGTGGCGCAGACTCGAGGGGCTGAATGGCCTACTCGTGCTCCTATTTCATGTACCACGACACCCAGATCCCTCTGCGCTGCAGAGTTCTGCAGTTTCTCTCTATTTTGGGGTGACGCGGTGGTTAGCACTGCTGCCTCACAGTGCCAGGGACCCGAGTTCGATTCGGACGACTCTCTATGTGGAGTTTGCACGTTCTCCCAGTGTCTGCGTGGGTTTCCTCCGGGTGCTCCGGTTTCCTCCCACAGTCCAGATTAGGGTGGATTGGCCAGGCTAATATGTCCCGTAGTGTCCAAAGGTTAGGTGGGGTTACAGGGAGAGCGCGGGGGAATGAGTCGAGGTAGGGTGCTCTTTCAGAGGGTCGGTGCAGACTCGATGGGCCGAATGGTCGGTTGTAAATAGTTGACGCCTCTTGACGGGTCCCTGTAGCACTCCACTTGTTACAGCTCGCCCGCCCGAAAATGACTCACTTCTGCCTAATTTCTTATTCCAGTTAACGAACCAATCCTCTATTCTAGTCTAACCCCCATCGGCCTAACACCCTTGGACGTGGAGAGGATGTTTCCGCTTGTAGGAGAAACTAGAAGCAGAGGACACAATCTCAGACTGAAGAGACGATCCTTTAAAACAGAGATGAGGAGGAATTTCTTCAGCCAGAGGGTGGGGAATCTGTGGAACTCTTTGCCGCAGAAGGCTGTGGAGGCCAAATCACTGAGTGTCTTTACAAAGAACAAACAAAGAAATGTACAGCACAGGAACAGGCCCTTCGGCCCTCCAAGCCCGTGCCGACCATGCTGCCCGACTAAACTACAATCTTCTACACCAAGACAGAGACAGAGAGGTTCTTGATTAATGAGGGGGTCAGGGGTTATGAGGAGAAGGCAGGAGAATAGGGATGAGGAAAATATCAGCCATGATTGAATGGCGGAGCAGACTCGATGGGCCGAGTGGCCTAATTCTGCTCCTATGTCTGATGGTCTTGTCCAGTTTGCCAACACGCCTGCCACTCACGACATGTGACGAATTGGACACAGGACGTGGAGATGCTGATCATGAGGCGAGACATTGAACCGGATGGACATAAGGACCCTACGACCGATGATGGGGCTCCCAACTCCAACACAGCCCTTGGCCAAGTGAAAAGAAAGTAGAAAACCCTGTCGGAAAAACAATCTTCACCATTAAAAATCCACAGCCTAGCTCCATTAAGGTACACATTAAAATTCCTCCCATTGAAGGAAGTGAAAGCATGTTGAAATGTTTTAGTTGTTGAGCCACAACTGGACGAGTTAGCTGCAGTTAAAAATATTCTTTGGCAGGTCTACGAGGAGCGGAGAGACCGGCCTCGTGAGGTTGTGCAGACTCTCGGCAACATCCGAGAGAGAGAGGAATGGCGACTGGTTATCAATGAGGCACGGGTGGAGAGATGGATGTAGAGAGCGACGAGGAAGGACAAAAAAAAACTAGGAGGCGGCACGATGACGCAGTGGTTAGCATGGCTGCCTCACGGCGGCAAGGACCCGGGTTCGACCCCGGGTCACTGTCCGTGTGGAGATTGCACGTTCTCCCCGTGTCTGCGTGGGTCTCGCCCCCCACAACCCAAAGATGTGCAGGGTAGGTGGATCGGCCACGCTAAATTGCCCCTTAATTGGGAAGAAAAATCATGGACCAGCACATCTGGGGGGGGGGGTCATTGAAGATTGTGGGGGCATCAAAGAAAGTAGCCGAGGAGAAATTGAGGTTTGTCAGGTCATTTGCGGCGGAAATATGTGGTGAGATGGGTGAAGGAGATGGGACTGTCAGGAAGAACAGAATCCCCACGGTGCTGAAGGAGGCCAGTGAGCCCATTGTGTCTGCGCCGAACCTCCGAAAGAGAACTATACCTGAACCCACTGCCTCCTCCTATCCCCGTAACACCACCTAATCGTTGGACACTAAGGGCAATTCAGCATGGCCAATCCACCCAACCTGCAGATTGTTGGACTGTGGGAGGAAACCGGAGCACCCGGAGGAAACCCACACACACACGGGGAGAACGTGCAGACTCCGCACAGACAGTGACCCAAGCCGGGAATCAAACCTGGGACCCTGGAGTCTTGAGGCAGCGGTGCTAACTACCGTGCCGCCCCAAGGGAGGAGAGGAGGAAGGTCCGAATGCAGCGGCGAGGGCATTAAACGCAGAGGGATTGGAAGAGGGACGAGCGACTGACAGGAGGGGGATTGGGAGAGGGGGCCGGTGCGCCAGCATTGTGAAGACCCCCACATCAGAGCTGCGGTCGCAGTGCCACGCTCAGCTTTAGTACGGTTCCTTCAATCCCAGCGCATTGCTCGGACACCGTTACAAGGCTAACCGTGCGTACGGTTTGTACCACGCGGTGAGCGGACTACCGCAGGCTTGGCAAGCGGCAAAATCCTACTGGACAACCCAGCCCTTGCACGGCAGAAATCGCTCAAGCTGAGGTTTTGACATTTTCAATTGAGACCCCCCCCAACATACCTCAACAGCTTTTCAACTAACAGGCGAATTAGGAGGAGGCCGCTCTGCCCCTCAAGCCTGCACCGACATCCGATAAGAATGACGGCTGACCTGTTAGCCCGGTCGATACGGGCGGTTTGACCCGGTTACAGCTCAAACCTTTCTGAATATTTTGCATAACCAAAGAAACTACAGGCCTCCAATCCGCCCTGACGAGGTAGGAACGAAGGGCGGGATTCCCCACCCCTCCCCCTCTGCGGCGTGTTTTGGTCCTGCTGATGTCAGCGGCTCTTTCCAAGGCTCGCACCATCCACCACCTCCGAGGAAGGGCTGGAGAGCACTGGCCCAAGTTACTGCCGGGTCTCACACGGACTCGCCAATCAGTCGGATTTTGGCGAGCCGGGGCCATTCTCCCAATCAAGCGCCCACTCAATCCACCCCCCCCCCCCAACCGCCATTACCTTCTGCCACCTTGCCCTCCACGCTTTGCCGCGTCACCGACGACCTCTTCAGCCGCTCGGCGGCAGCCCTCTTGGCGTCGAAGCCCACCTCCCTCAGCTGCTGCAGCTCCTGCCCCAGTGCCAGGGTGGTGTTGTACTCGGGCGTGGCCAGGGGGCGGTCCCCGGCACCCCCCAGGAGCGCCCTCTGCCTGGGCTGCTTGTTCAGCCGGGCAGGTCGTGCCGCCTTAGCCTTCCAGGGGTCGCGGTGGGCCGGGCCTTCGTCCTTTCGGTCAGTGGAGAAAATGGAGGACGGGTTGGTCGGAGTCTGGACGTTCCATTTGTCCCCTTCGGGAGCCGATTCCGGGATTGGGCTCACAAGGATTGTGTGTCCCCCCTCCTCCTCCCTGCCATCCAGGTCACCGGGGGTTAACTCTTCCTTGTCACCCTCGGACTCAGAGCCAGTGTCAAACCGGACCTGCAACCAAAAGCAATGAATAAATAAAACAACAGCGGGGCCAACCTCTCTCAGCAAACCCCCTGGCCACCCGCTAGCACACACAGCTGGGAGACTGTGGGCCTCTGTCTCACTATTGTCTGACCATTGATGCCAGGATATTCGCAGGGAACGTGGCTACAATTTCTTGGTTTTCTGATTGGGAAAATCAGCCCCTAACTTTTAACTGGGGCAATATTGATTGAGGTTTAGCTAGAAGGAACTGGTGGTAAGAGCGATTAATGCTCGTGGGGGAGGGTGAGAGCTGGGGTTATACATGTCCGCACTGCCACCTGTAGAAATTTGTCATGCTGTAGTTACACCTCTTCCACAGTTGGAGTGCTGCAGCTCCTCACGAACACGCTAAATAGGAGCAGGGAGTGGACCCACTCGGCCCGTCCAGCCTGCTCCGTCATCCAATATAATCTTGACTGATCTCGGGCCGCGGCTCCATTTTCCCGCCCATTGCCCATATCCCTAAATTCCCCGAGAGCCCAAAAATCCATCCCACAGCTTAAATATATTCAATGATGGAGCTCCCACAATCCTCTGGGGTTGGAGAATTCCAAAGATTCACAAAACCTTTGGGTGAAGAAAATCCTCCTCATCTCGGTCCCAAAATGGCCGTCTCCGTCCCAAAATGGCCGTCTCCGTCCCAAAATGGCCAACTCCCTTATCCTGAGACTGTGACCCCCGTGTTTTAGATTCCCCGACCAGCGGGCAACAACCTTTCAGTGCCCACCCTGTCAAACCCCTTCAGAATCCTGTTTGTCTCGATGGGGTCGTCTCTCATTCTTCTAAACTCCAGAGAATAAAAACCCAATTTACATCAGAGGACAACCCCCTCACCCTGGAGGCCAATCTAGTGAACCTTCGCTCTCCCGCCCCTATGCAAGTTTGTCCTTTCCTAAATGCAGTGGCTAAAACGGCGCACACTGCCCCAGATGTGGTCTCGCTAAACCCTGTAACAACAGGCAGCCAAACTACTTTATTCCTGTACCCTTGCAGTAAAGGCCAACATGCTATTTACCTCCCCAAGTGCGTGCTGTATCTGCATGCTAACTTTCTGTGTTCCTTTCTGCATCCAAGTCCCTTTGGACATTAACGCTTACAAGTTCCTACCTTTTC
Organism: Scyliorhinus torazame; assembly: GCF_047496885.1. Lineage (NCBI taxonomy): Eukaryota > Metazoa > Chordata > Chondrichthyes > Carcharhiniformes > Scyliorhinidae > Scyliorhinus > Scyliorhinus torazame. The sequence continues at coordinate 20,797,311 of NC_092737.1, forward strand.
AAAAATATTCTACATTTATAAATTGCTGACATTATACTCCAATCACTTAATCTGTCTATATCTCTTTGCAGTGTCTCTGTGTCCTCCCCAAAGCTTACCTTTCTACCTAGCTTGGTATCAGCAGCAAACACCCGGCAGCACGCTTGAACAAAGACAAACACCGGTGGGTGTATTTACAGCATGACATGTTTACACGGTCAGTTCCCCAGGTGCGTGTGGTGACTGTCCCTTTAAGGGCAGTATAGCAGAGGATGACCTGGCTGGAGGGACCAATTGGGACTGAGAGTGGGTAGGCACCTCAAGGGGGTGGAGTCCTCCCCTTGGGCAGAGGACATCCAAAAGCCACCTAGATGACTGGGGCAGCCGGTGGGGCTGCTGGCCTCTGTACACTTTTCCCTTATTAATAAATAACCTTTGTGTGCTGACAAAGTCTTTTAGCGTGGGGACAGAGGAATTTACAATGGAAGTACATATGGAATGGCAGACTGTGGGAATTTGGAATTGGGACTTGACGGCATCTGTATGCCCTGATAGAGCCATCTCTAACCTCCCCCTCACACACACACTCACCTCTCTCTCTCACACACACTTCACAAACACACACACACTCACCTCTCTCACACACACACTTCACAAACACACACACCCTCACCTCTCTCACACACCCTCACCTCTCTCACACACCCTCACCTCTCTCTCTCTCACACACTCACCTCTCACACACCCTCACCTCTCTCACATACCCTCACCTCTCTCTCTCACACTCACCTCTCACACACCCTCACCTCTCAAACACACTCACCTCTCCCTCTCACACACCCTCACCTCTCTCACACACACTCACCTCTCACACACACTCACCTCTCTCTCACACACCCTCACCTCTCTCTCACACACACTCACCTCTCTCACACACACACTCACCTCTCTCACACACTCACCTCTCTCTCACCCAACACTCACCTCTCTCTCACACACACACTTCACAAACACACACACCCTCACCTCTGTCACACACCCTCACCTCTCTCTCTCTCACACACTCACCTCTCACACACCCTCACCTCTCTCACACACCCTCACCTCTCTCTCTCACACACTCACCTCTCACACACCCTCACCTCTATAACACCCTCACCTCTCCCTCTCACACCCTCACCTCTCTCACACACACTCACCTCTCTCTCACACACACCTCTCTCACACACACACCTCTCTCTCAATCACACACCTCTCGCGCGCACACACACCTCTCGCGCGCACACCCACCTCTCGCGCACACCCACCTCTCGCGCACACCCACCTCTCGCGCACACCCACCTCTCGCGCACACCCACCTCTCGCGCACACCCACCTCTCGCGCACACCCACCTCTCGCGCACACCCACCTCTCGCGCACACCCACCTCTCGCGCACACCCACCTCTCGTGCACACCCACCTCTCGCGCACACACCTCTCGCACACACACCTCTCTCGCACACGCACCTCTCTCGCACACGCACCTCTCTCGCACACACACCTCTCTCTCGCACCCACGCCTCTCTCGCACACACATGCCTCTCTCGCATACACACCTCTCACGCGCGCACACCCCTCTCTTGCACACACACCTCTCTCGCACACATGCACCTCCCTCGCACATATGCACCTCCCTCTTGCGCACACATGCATCTCCCTCTCTCGCACACACATGCATCTCCCTCTCTCGCACACACATGCATCTCCCTCTCTCGCACACACACGCATCTCCCTCTCTCGCACACCAGCATCTCCCTCTCTCGCACACACCCGCATCTCCCTCTCTCGCATTCATCACCCTCTCTCGCACACTCATCACCCTCTCGCAGACCCGCAACTCCCTCTCTCGCACACACGCATCTACCTCTCTCGCACACACGCATCTCCCTCTCTCGCACACATGCATCTCCCTCTCTCGCACACACGCACCTCAATCTCTAGCACACACCCGCATCTCCCTCTCTCGCACATTCATCACCCTCTCTCGCACACTCATCACCCTCTCTCGCACACGCATCTCCCTCTCTCGCACACACGCATCTCCGTCTCACACACACGCACCTCCCTCTCTCGCACACACACGCACCTCCCTCTCTCGCACACACACACATCTCCCTCTCTCGCACACGTATCTCCCTCTCTCGCACCCCCGCATCTCCCTCTCTCGCACACACACGCATCTCAATCTCTCGCACACACGCACCTTCCTCTCTCGCACACACACGTATCTCCCTCTCTCGCACACACTTATCTCAATCTCTCGCACACACGCATCTCCCTCTCTCGCACACACGCATCTCCCTCTCTCGCACACATGCATCCCCCTCTCGCACACACGCATCTCAATCTCTTGCACATACACGTATCTCAATCTCTCGCACACACGCATCTCCCTCTCTCTCGCACACGCATCTCAATCTCTCGCATACACGCATCTCAATCTCTTGCACATACACGCATCTCCCACTCTCGCACACACACGTACCTCCCTTGCGCACACACACGCACCTCCCTCTCTCACACACACACGCACCTCCCTCTCCCGCACACACACGCACCTTCCTCTCTCGCACACACACGCACCTCCCTCTCTCGCACACATGCATCTCCCTCTCTCGCACACACGCGGCACATATTCACCGGCCTTTCTCGCACACATGCACCTCCCTCTCTCGCACACACGCATCTCCCTCTCTCGCACAGAAGCGGCACATATTCACCGGCCTTTCTCGCACACATTCACTGCCCTTTCTCGCAGACACACACACTTAGCTCCCTTTCTTGCCCGCACAAACGCTCACCTCCCTCTCTCGCACACACGTTCACCTCCCTCAAATGCTATCCATCAGCCTGGCCTACCATGGAACTCCTAGTTGCAAACAGCAGTTGGGAAAGCCTGGTACAGATACATTTAAGAGAAAACTAATTGAACATGAGAGAGAAAGAACAGGATATTTTGGTGATGTAAGTTGGGAGGGGGATAATAAACACCAGCACCAAGCAGTTGGACTGAATGGCCTGTTTCCCTGCTGCAAATACTACGTGAAAGAACTACAGAAGATACACTGCAGGAAATACTGTGACCGGTCACATGCTCAAGAGAAAACAGGGAGGACATTATCCTTAATGGCACTCGCATGGCCTGCCCAGGAACAGAGGTCTCGCTGACACTTGGAAATACGGGTCTATATTGGGTAGTGGTTGGAGGTCCCACACCAAATCCTCAGGGCTTCAAAGCTGGCAGCATATACAGGGATGGAGGGTCTCTGGAGAGGAGAGAAAGGGATGGTGTTTGGGGGGGGGGGTCTCTGGAATGTGTTAATAGTTGCTGGGGGGGGGGGGGGGTTCCCCATTACCTGCCGACGGCTGACTTTCCCTCGCACCACGTCGCCATCCAGCCCTTCCCGCCTTTTCAGTATTCCCACGGATTTGCCGATCTTGTCCGGTGTCAGAGAAACATCCAACTCCGAAAGGGTGTCCATCCGATCTGGCCCCACGAGCAGGGGCGCCGGGACAGCCCGGATGGGGAGACTGTCTTCGTCCGTGTAGTTCTGAGGCGCGTACATCTTCGCTGGGAAGCCCAAGATATCAGTCTTCATCTTCTGCAACGCTGAGGTCTACACGCCAGCTTGCCCTGTAATAAGAACAGGTCGTTAAAGCTCTCGCTTACATAGAGATGCCGCCCTCAAAGCCTGCTCAGGCGCAGATACTGGGAAGATATAATGTACAGTACAGAAACATGCAGGATTTCAGTAAGGAGTGAAGAATGCTGTGAACACACAGGGTGCATCTTCCCATCAGAAAGAACCTGATCACCTATTCAATATATCGCTCAAATTAACACCAGCTCAACGTCCTGTATAGAGTCATGGAGTGTTACAGCACAGAAAGAGGCCCATCCTGTCTGCACCATCCATCAAGCCCCTCTCTATTCTAACCCCATTGTCCAGCACTTGGTCCGATGCCTTGTTTGCTGGGGAGTTCCAATCGCTCATCTAAATGCTTCTTAAATGTTGTGAGGGTTCCCGCCTCTCCCACCCTTTCAGGCAGCGAGTTCCAGATGTCCAGCACCCTCTGGGGGAAAAGGTTTTTCCTCAAATCTCCTGCCCCTGACCTTAAATCTCTGCCCCCTGGTTATTGACCCTCTACTAAGGGGGAAAGTTCCTTCCTATCCACGTCCCTCATAATATTGTCCCCCTCGATCAGGCCCCCCCTCGGCCTTCTCTGCACCAAGGAAAACAACCCCGGCCTAACCAGCCTCTCCCCATAGCTGAGGCGCTCCAGCCCAGGCAGCATCCTGGTGAATCTCCTCTGCACCCTCTCCAGCGCAACCACATCCTTCCTATAGTGTGGCGACGAGAACAGCACACAGTACTCTAGCTGCGGCCTAACCAGCGTTTTATACAGCTCCATCGTAACCCCCCTGTTCTTATATACTACGCCTCGGTTAATAAAGGCCTCGGTTAATAAAGACAAGTATCCCATATGCCTTCTTAACCATCTTATCTACCGTTCCTGCTGCCTTCGGGGATCTATGGACATGCACCCCAGGGTCCCACTGTACTCCCCAGCTCCCTACCGTTCATCATGTATTCCCTTGCCTTGTTAGGCATCACACTTTTCAGGGTTAAATTCCATTTGCCACTGTTCTGCCCATGTCTATATCGCCCTCTAAGACAGAAACGGCAAATGCCTTCCACCAGGCATCTGGGATCTAAGTGAACAGGTCTGTGAAATGAATGGCATCAAGGAATTAGAGTGGGTGAATTCAAAGTCAAATCAGGGGCAGAGAAAGAAAGAAAGGGAAAGAAAGATTTTATTGAGAGAGAGAGAGAATAAAACTCAGAAGGGAAACTAAAAAACATTTTTTTTCAAATATTAAATTAAGTATCCCCAACAGTGAAAAGCTGAATGAATGAGACTTCATGGTAAGGGAGGTTGATAACAGTTGTTAAAGGTGGCAGTGGTTAGCATCGCTGCCTCACGGCGCCTGGAGCAGGCCCCAACAGTGGGCCAAACTCGACCAAAACCTCAATATTTAATAAACCTCAGTATTAAAATCTTTAACATTACCCCTTAAAGAATACTACTCAACACAGTGAATACAATACCCTTAATTGCTATCTTTATTCCCACTTAAACAACAAGAAAATAAACCACATCAGCTCTCAGAATACCAATGGCACAGAGCAAAACTTGCTTTGTACAGTTATCCTTTGAGAAAGAGATCTCGTGACATTGCTTTACAGAATAGATCTGACTCCTGTCCGAACCACTGCAGAAACTCTGGCCGGATGTCTTCCAAAGCTGGCTTCAACTGGCTCGTTTCAGCTCCGCCCTTCTCCTCAGACAAGTCTGCATTGCTATAAATACCGTTAATCTCTTTTAACTAACTTACAGTGAGAGCAGAACTCTGCATACATTCTGCGCATCTTCAGCCAGGTCAGAACTGAAAATACTTCCTCAAAATGCCTGATGTCGTAGCTCTGCCCAGCAATGACATCATCTCACCAAGCTCAAACCCCTTAATCAAAACAAAATGGCATTAGCCCAAGCTTTTACGATGGTTAATCGCACCTCAGGTTCCAAAGGTTTGTTGTCTTTCAAACCCAGATTCTTTAAAGAACGTGACCGCAGCAGTCAAACACACTCTAACCCAGGCTGTTAATCCTTACTTCGCCAAATACTTATCATACAATATGTTGGAAATTCTTAGATCCATCACAACTGACCTGCCTGTTCACACATCACCCGGGCTTCCCAAACTGTGGATGGCACGTGCCCCCGCCCCCGCATTGGTGAGACGGTGATGTTGTTTTTGCGCAGCACACGTCCCCAAATGCCATGCTTCGCCCGAGGCATTCCCGAGCACGTGTCCGACGGGGACATCGAGCCGAGCCCCCTCTTGCAGGCTGAGCAGCGTCGACACCCTCCCCTTAATTTATTCCCCGAGAGTTGGTCACCCAGAACTCTGTCTCAAGCTTCTCTTCTCCAAGGAGCCCCAGCTTCTCCCATCTATCCACATTACCGAGGGTCCCCTTCGCGGGAGCCAGTCCTTCTGGTGAATCGTTCTGCGCTCTCTCTGACACCTTCACACCCACCCTTGCTTCATACAGGCCTCGGGCTTGTGACACCACTGAAAACCACGTTGCAAGTCGACGGAACCGGTTTTCCCATGGGAATTATGTTAGAAATGGGGGATTGGTTCCTGAACCTGGGCCCAATCCCCTATTTTCACTGAAAAGTGAAAGGTTTGAGAGACCTTGCTTCAGTGAAATTGTCTTTCAGTAGATATTTCCCATGTTATAGTTGTGCCCACATTTTCAAAGGCACTTCCATATTGCACCCGGGCAGCCATTAACCCTTCCTGAGGCTGTGAGCAATTGGTCAAGACCAATTGTTTGCAGGCGTGGCATCATAAAGTCGAAACTGGCGGTGTAAAGTCAAAGCCGGGTGTGAATTTCTAAACGTCGCAAGTGCCGTTCGTCGTAACTCGAACGTCGTAAAGTCGAGGACTGCCTGTGCTGCCCCACCATGTCCCTCCCAGCAAACTGAATCGCCTCACACTTCTCTGCATTCACCTTGTACAAGGGGAGGCAGTTGGTGTTGTGTTATTGCCACTGCACTGGTAATCCAGAGACCCAGAGTAACGCTCAAGGAACCCGACAAGAATCACAGAATAATACAGCGCAGAAGAGGCTCTTCGGCCCATCAAGCCTGCACCGACACAGGAAAAACACCTGACCTATCGACCGAATCCCGTTTGCCAGCATTTGGCCCATAGCCTTGAGGGTCCTTCCATCAAAATCACCTCTGAATCAATCTCTGTTAACATGTTGCCCCACCCCGCGGCCATCTCGCCTCCCCACCTCAACCCCCTGCCATTTTCGTGTCTCTCTACCCCACTACATCCATGCCAACTGTATCCCCACCCCATGTCATCATTTCTCCACCCAATATCCCCCGTGGCCATCTGGTCTCCTGACCCATCGCCGCCACTTGCCTCCCAACCCTATTGCCACAATCTTGTCTCCTCACCCCCCGCCGCCATCTTGTCCGCCCACCCCCGCCGCCATCTTGTCCGCCCACCCCGCCGCCATTTTGTCCGCCCAACCCCGCCGCCATCTTGTCCACCTACCCCGCCGCCATCTTGTCCACCCACCCCGCCGCCATCTTGTCCCCCACCCCACTGCTGCCATCTTGTCCGTCGACCCCCGCCGCCATCTTGTCCCCCCACCCCACTGCCGCCATCTTGTCCCCCACCCCACTGCTGCCATCTTGTCCCCCCACCCCACTGCCACCATCTTGTCCCCCACCCCACTGCCGCCATCTTGTCCCCCACCCCCCGCAGCCATCTTGTCCCCCACCCCACTGCCGCCATCTTGTCTCCCCCCACCCCACTGCCGCCATCTTGTCCCCCACCACCCCACAGGCATCTTGTCCTCCCCACCCCACTGCTGCCATCTTGTCCCCTCACACCACCCCACTGCCGGCATCTTGTCCCCCAACCCCACTGCTGCCATCTTGTCCCCCACCCCAGTGCCGTCATTTTGTCCCCCACCCCACTGCCACCATCTTGTCCCCCACCCCACTGCCGCCATCTTGTCCCCCCCACCCCACTGCCCCAATCTTGTCCCCCAACCCCCGCAGCCATCTTGTCCCCCCACCCCACTGCCGCCATCTTGTCCCCCACCCCCAGCAGCCATCTTGTCCCCTCACCCCGCTGCTGCCATCTTGTCCCCCCACCCCACTGCCGCCATCTTGTCCCCCACCCCATCCCACTGCCACCATCTTGTCCCCCACCCCATCACACTGCCACCATCTTGTCCCCCCCACCCCATCCCACTGCCGCCATCTTGTCCCCCACCCCATCCCACTGCCACCATCTTGTCCCCCCCACCCCACTGCCACCATCTTGCCCCCCACCCCATCCCACTGCCATCATCTTGTCCCCCCCACCCCATCCCACTGCCACCATCTTGTCCCCCACCCCATCCCACTGCCACCATCTTGTCCCCCCCACCCCATCCCACTGCCGCCATCTTGTCCCCCACCCCACTGCCGCCATCTTGTCCCCCAACTCCCGCAGCCATCTTGTCCCCCACCCCCAGCAGCCATCTTGTCCCCTCACCCCACTGCTGCCATCTTGACCCCCCACCCCACTGCCGCCATCTTGTCCCCCACCCCACTGCCGCCATCTTGTCCCCCCACCTCACTGCCGCCATCTTGTCCCCCCCCACCCCATCCCACTGCCGCCATCTTGTCCCCCCCACTGCCGCCATCTTGTCCCCCACCCCACTGCCGCCATCTTGTCCCCCCGACCCCATCCCACTGCCGCCATCTTGTCCCCCCCACTGCCGCCATCTTGTCCCCCACCCCACTGCCGCCATCTTGTCCCCCACCCCACTGCCGCCATCTTGTCCCCCACCCCACTGCCGCCATCTTGTCCCCCCCACTGCCGCCATCTTGTCCCCCACCCCACTGCCGCCATCTTGTCCCCTCCCCACTGCCGCCACCTTGTCCCCCACCCCACTGCCGCCATCTTGTCCCCCACCCCACTGCCGCCATCTTGTCCCCCACCCCACTGCCGCCATCTTGTCCCCCACCCCACTGCCGCCATCTTGTCCCCCACCCCACTGCCGCCATCTTGTCCCCCCCCCACTGCCGCCATCTTGTCCCCCCCCCACTGCCGCCGTCTTGTCCCCCCCCCACTGCCGCCGTCTTGTCCCCCCCCCACTGCCGCCGTCTTGTCCCGTCCCCCCACTGCCGCCATCTTGTCCCCCCCCACTGCCGCCATCTTGTCCCCCCCCACTGCCGCCATCTTGTCCCCCCCCACTGCCGCCATCTTGTCCCCCCCCCACTGCCGCCATCTTGTCCCCCCCCACTGCCGCCATCTTGTCCCCCACCCCACTGCCGCCATCTTGTCCCCCACCCCACTGCCGCCATCTTGTCCCGTCCCCCCACTGCCGCCATCTTGTTCCCCCCCCACTGCCGCCATCTTGTCCCCCCCCCACTGCCGCCATCTTGTCCCCCACCCCACTGCCGCCATCTTGTCCCCCACCCCACTGCCGCCATCTTGTCCCCCCCACCGCCGCCATCTTGTCCCCCCCCACTGCCGCCATCTTGTCCCCCACCCCACTGCCGCCATCTTGTCCCCCACCCCACTGCCGCCATCTTGTCCCCCCCCACTGCCGCCACCTTGTCCCCCACCCCCACTGCTGCCATCTTGTCCCCCACCCCACTGCCGCCATCTTGTCCCCCCCCACTGCCGCCATCTTGTCCCCCCCCACTGCCGCCATCTTGTCCCCCACCCCACTGCCGCCATCTTGTCCCCCACCCCACTGCCGCCATCTTGTCCCCCCCACTGCCGCCATCTTGTCCCCCAACCTCACTGCCGCCATCTTGTCCCCCCACCTCACTGCCGCCATCTTGTCCCCCCACCTCACTGCCGCCATCTTGTCCCCCACCCCACTGCCGCCATCTTGTCCCCCACCCCACTGCCGCCACCTTGTCCCCCCCCCCCACTGCCGCCACCTTGTCCCCCACCCCACTGCCGCCATCTTGTCCCCCACCCCACTGCCGCCATCTTGTCCCCCACCCCACTGCCGCCATCTTGTCCCCCCCCCACTGCCGCCATCTTGTCCCCCCCCCACTGCCGCCATCTTGTCCCCCACCCCACTGCCGCCATCTTGTCCCCCACCCCACTGCCGCCATCTTGTCCCCCCCCCCACTGCCGCCATCTTGTCCCCCCCCCACTGCCGCCATCTTGTTCCCCCCCCCACTGCCGCCATCTTGTTCCCCCCCCACTGCCGCCATCTTGTCCCCCCCCCACTGCCGCCATCTTGTCCCCCCCCCACTGCCGCCATCTTGTTCCCCCCCCCCACTGCCGCCATCTTGTTCCCCCCCCACTGCCGCCATCTTGTCCCCCCCCACTGCCGCCATCTTGTCCCCCCCCCCACTGCCGCCATCTTGTCCCCCCCCCCACTGCCGCCATCTTGTTCCCCCCCCCCACTGCCGCCATCTTGTTCCCCCCCCCCACTGCCGCCATCTTGTCCCCCCCCACTGCCGCCATCTTGTCCCCCACCCCACCCCGGGACCTCTCACCTGGGCACCCCGCCCCTCAGACACTTTTACCCTCTCGGCGCCGTGGGAGGTTCCAGCCCAGCCCCCGCCATTCTCGACCATTGACCGCCTCAGAACGTCGCCCAGGGCAACGTCGCCGCGGATGTGACGCCGCTGGAGAGGAAGTGGGAGGGGCTGGAAGGGAGGCGGGGCATGGTGACTGACAGAGAGGAAGGGGGCGGTGCTGGGTGATTGACAGGCGGAGAGGCGGCGTTGCTGGGTGATTGACAGGTGGAGAGGGCGGTGCTGAGTGGAGGGGGGCGGACCTGGGTGATTGACAGAATGGGAGAGGGCAGGGCATGGTGACTGACAGGGAGGGGGCGGTGCTGACTGGAAGGAGGCGGGGCTGGGTGACTGACAGGTGGCGAGGCGATTGTCAGGCGGGGAGGGTGACTGACAGGGTGGGGGCGGTGCTGGGTGATTGACAGGTGGAGGGGGCGGGGCAGGGTGATTGACAGGCGGAGGGGGCAGGGCAGGGTGATTGACAGGCGGAGAGGGGGCGCTGCTGAGTGGAGGGGGGCGGGCCTGGGTGATTGACAGGCGGAGAGGGGGCGTTGCTGGGTGATTGACAGGCAGGGAGGGGACGGTGCTGAGTGGAGAGGGCGGGGCTGGGTGATTGACAGGCGGAGAGGGGGTGGGGCTGGGTGATTGACAGACAGGGAGGGGTGGGGCTGGGTGATGACAGCAGTGTGAAACCCCTCCCCCCAGGAGCCACCTCAATGTGCACAGCAAGATCCCAGACAGTGGTGTGAACGCCTCATGATCCACCTTACTGTGCACGGCAAAATCCCGCACAGCGGTGCAATAACCCTCCTGATTTGCTTTTATGTATTCACTGCAAAATCCCACAGGCAGCGGCGTGATAATCCCCCTACGATATGCTTTTATGTATTCACTGCAAAATCCCACAGGCAGCGGCGTGATAACCATCTTATCATCTCCAGGGTAAACCAGCCCAAACCTCTTTCTCCAATCCACCCACGGAGCTGGAATTCCTCATCCCAGGAAGCCACCTCTGGAATCTTTCCTGCATCCGCTCTGATGCCTTCACACCTTTCCCCCATAGATGTGACAAGGATGGCACGGCAGCACAGTGGTTAGCACGGTTGCTTCACAGCTCCAGGGTCCCGGGTTCGATTCCCGGCTTGGGTCACTGCCTGTGGGGAGTCTGCATGTTCTCCCCGTGTCTGCGTGGGTTTCCTCCGGGTGCTCCGGTTTCCTCCCGCAAGTCCCGAAAGACGTGCTGTTAGGTGAATTGGACATTCTGAATTCTCCCTCTGTGACCCGAACAGGCGCCGGAATGTGGCGACGAGGGGATTTTCACAGTAACTTCATTGCAGTGTTAATGTAAGCCTACTTGTGACACTAATAAAGATTATATACGTGCACAGCAAAATGCCACAGACAGCAATGTGAAACTCTTCCCCCAGGATCCCTCTTAATGTGCACAGCAAGGGGTTGGGAGAGTGAGAACATAGGAACAGGAGCCATTCAGCCCCTTGAGCCTGTCCTGCCAGTCAATGAGATCATGGCTGATCTGTGACCTAACTCCATGTCCCTGCCTTTGGTCCACGTCCCTTAATATCTTTGCTGAACAAAAATCTATCCAGCTCACATTTAAATATAAATGATCTAAAATCAATTGTGGGAGAGAGTTCTAAATCTCAAAACACCCTTTGAGTGAAGAACTTCTTCCTAACATCTCTCCTGAATGGTTTGGCCCAGAGTTTTAGACTGTGCCGCCTAGGTTCAACCAGTAGAAATCATTTATCTTTATCTATCCTGTCTTTCCCTGTTAATATTGTGAAGACTTTTATCAGATCACCCGTTAAACCTTCTAGAGCCTAGAGCAATCAGGCTTAATTTGTATAATCCCTCCCTCATAACTTAACCCCTGCAGTCCGGGTCTCATTCTTGTAAATCTACGTTGCACTCCCTCGAGGACAAAATATCCTTCCTCAGGTGTGTGATGTGTTGGGTGTTCTGGATCACATACAGGTCACCAACACTTGAAGTAGTCCAACACTATTTGATTAAAAGGTTAACTATTTAAACATACTTGAACTGTGGGTAAATACGATACTAGCTTCAACTAAAGACCTTTGCCTTGGCCTAGCCAGTCGATGCACTCAGCACATGGTGAAGGTCTGTGTTGCAGGCTGTGAGCTCTGTGCTCCGAGCTGGCTGCTACTCGAATGAGCGGGAACTCTCCTGTCTTTATAGTGCGTGTGCTCTCACTGGTGATTGGCTGCGGTGTTGTATGTTGATTGGTCCCACTGTGTGTCCATCAGTGTGTGTCCTCACTATGATATACTGGTGTATATTACGACAGTGTGGAGCCCAGATCACAGCAACTCCCAGTGGGGCCTAACCAGGGTTTAGTAAAGTTGCAGCATAACCTTGGCGTCCTTGTACTCCAGCCCTCCTGATAGGCTAGCATTCCATTAGCCTGCTTGATCATTTCCTGCGCTTGTCCACGGTATTTTTAAAGATCTGAACGCCTCGAACCCCCAGGTCTCTTTGGACATCCGCTGAATTCATACCATGCAGAAAGTACCCCGATCGATCCTTTCCTGGTCCAAAATGGATGCCGCCACACTCGTTTCCATTGAGATCCGTCTGCCCGTTCACCTAGTGGCCACGAGCACGAACTGCGGGAGAACGGGAGGTGGCCACTCAGCCCCTTGAGCCCAGGCTGGCCCGCGTACACAAGAGAGGACGGCATACGCGCAGGCAAATTTAATATAATTACTTTTATTGGGAATTTATATTAATTAAAATACTCCATAGCAAAGCCTCTTCAATATATATTTCTGTCCTGAACCTCAAATAGGATGTGCTGGCTTTTAACGGTTCGAACTGGGAGACGACGAGGGGCATGTCCCTCAGAGCGAAGCCAATGCAGAGTTTATAATTTAAAAAGCACTCACCCCAACGCTGACGTGTCCCCCCCCCCCCCCCCCCCCCCCCAAAACAAACACAGTCCTTGGGGACATTTAGCCGATGGCAGCTCAATGCCCATTGTGGCTGGATGGCTCTCTCTCTCTCTCTCTTGAAGACGGAACAGTACTCAGAGCCCGACACTCACTCCCCAACTGACATCTATTTCTCAAATTGTTGCTTTGGATATAGCCCCCCCCCCTCCCCCCCCCGGGGTCCGCGCAGCCGTTCAATCGCAGACCGCCGCTGGGGCACACACTCGCGAAGTCGCGTTCCACCCTTGCCCCCGTCTCAACGCCACCGGTTAACCACTTTGCCAAGGCATTGCGCTCTGGGCCATCTGCCTTTCACAGAGGTAGATTATTTTACCTCTGGGGGGGTGCGGGTCAGCGGCGGACCTTCGGGGCCGGGGGTCACTCGGGTTACATGGGGGGGGGGGGGGCCTAACAAGCAGAACATTTATTTTAAAATTCGAGCCTCCTCACCCACCCCGATTGCCGATCCACACAACCTCACCCCGTCCCAACACACTCTAACCCCGCCGACTGAGAAGAAAAGCCTGCCTCCGTTTCAGGGAGAAGCTGGATATCAAAGCCCGCGGCAGGCGCATGAGGGGTTTGGGGGGGGGGGTGTCTCTGAGCATAGTACCCATGTGCAGAGTCTGAACTCACCGGCAGCACAAAAGACGCTCATTCTAATTGCAATCGACGGTCGAGAGAAAATGGATCCAAACAGACACCATAGAAATGAAATCGCTTATTGTCACGAGTAGGCTTCGAATGAAGTTACTGTGAAAAGCCCCTAGTCGCCACATTCCGGCGCCTGTTCGGGGAGGCCGGTACGGGAATTGAACCGTGCTGCTAGCCTGCCTTGGTCTGCTTTCAAAGCCAGCGATTGAGGCCTGTGCTAAACCATCCCCTGTTGGAAATCGTGGGTGGGGGAAGAGATTCCGCCCCTCGGGGTGTGGGGGAGAGGGGTGAGAAGAGGTAAGCGTGTGCGTGAGAGAGAGAGAGAGAGAAGAGCGAGAAGGATAGCAGAAGAGGAGAGGAAGGGGGGGGGGGAAGATGCAGAGGTTTGACAAGGAGAAGAGTGAGGGAGATAGTGAGTTGAGAGAGTGAAAGGCAGAGGAGGACTGCGTTTCCCTTCGAAGGAGGTTTCTTAGACCCCGGTAGTTGGGGTAAAACGGGGGAGCGAACACTGATGATGAGGCGGTAACCCATGGGGGTGAAGTCATGATCCCTGCCCTGGCTGTACTACTCGAAACTCAAGAAATAAAATGATTGTCGTTCCTCTCGGGAATTGTAGTCTGTGTGTGTGTGTGCTTAAGATTATTTCCCCCCTTCCTGGAGAACGGAAAAGGAGCAAATAAAAAACGAAAATAAAAATTGGGTTGGTTCAACGACCCCATGGTCTGGTAGTTTTTCTTTGCGAGAATCACCCTGGAGGGAAGAGGGATGATTTTGGGTGGGTGGGGGGTTGGTGGATAACCGTTCAATGGTGACACTTTCGTCATTCGACGAACCCCCGCTCCCCCAACAACCGAGCAAACAGCACGATGCATTGTGTGCGACACACCACGGTCGGCCATCTTACTGCCATAAATGTCAACTGTCTCGCTGGACGTCGAGGGTCTGCCCTTCTTCCGTGCCTCTCCAGATACCGCGCCCATTGAATGCCCCCCCACCCCCACCTCTTCGCCCCACCCTGCCGGTGAGCCCAGATCTTCGTGCTCCGAACGGTTAGTCATAACTTAATGGCGGTGTCGCCGGGGCTCCAGCCCTGCTGCCCCTCCTGCCCGCCGCTCTCCGCGAGGAGGCCCTTGGCCTGGGTGCTGGTCTTGGGCTTGGGGGGCCAGTCCGGATCCACCAGCAGTTCCTGGGCCAGCTGCTTGTACTTGGCCTTGGGGGGCCGGCTTCCCTGATCCCACTGCCGCCTCGCGCAGATCAGTGTCGGAGGCCCCGAGTCCAGCTGAACAGAGAGGGAGACAAGACTCAGCAACACATTGACGCAAAATTGTGAAGGAACAACCGCACAATGGCCACGCGCATATTTAAGGGAAGGATATACGTGCATCGGTGGCGGGAGAGCGAAGGTTCACTAGATCGGTCCCTGGGATGAGTGGGTTGTCCTAGTGATGAGAGGCTGAGTAAATTGAGTTTTTATTCTCTTGGAGTTTAGAAGAATGTCATGTGAATGCCCCTTTCAGAAAGGTTTGGTCTTACCTGCAGCACGGCTTCAGTGATGTCATTTGTGGGTGGATCTGGGCTGTGGCTGTCAGGTGAGAGGGGACAAGAAAGTGTTCCCCTGTTTTCACTTTCAAAGGTGTTCCAGTGAACTGACAGCACATTGGGTGGGGCGAACGGCCTTGGTAACTTTAAAGATAAGCGTTGCTTTCCGGAAGGGGTTTTGAATCTGCTGGTTGTAAACTGGATCAGAATCTCAGGGACAGGACCAGTCCCATTCAAGTGAGATTACAGAGTGCTGGGCCACGCCCTTGAAAGGGGTTTTGGTTTATTGGATCTTATGAATTGGAACAGCTAAGGGGGGGGTTCATTAAGTGTGATATACATAGATTACTGCAGCTGTTGGGCGTTGTTTCATGTTTGCATTATTTTATATATGGTAACTACATTCTTATAATAGATTTGATTAAAGCGCCTAGGGACTCTGATGAACCACACCTGAAGTAAAGACTCTTGTGCTCATCCTAGACAAATTCAACATAAAGATTGTAGGTCAGATAAACTTCATAATACACTTTGGAGTTTCTAAGCCCTGGCCCATAACAAGAGGTGATGCCACTGAGACGGACAGGATTCTGAAGGGGCTTGACAGGGTGAACGTTGAGAGATTGTCCCCGCTGGGCGGGGAATCTGAAACACGGGGGACCGTCTCAGAATAAGGAGTCGGCCATTTTGGGAGTAGTCACCAGTTTTGGGACTGAGTCGGCCATTTTGGGACAGATGAGAAGAAATTTCTTCACCCGAAGGGTTTGTGAATCTTTGGAATTCTCCAACCCCAGAAGGTTGTGAGAGTGCCATCGTTGGGGGTTGTGGAATGGATAGATTTTTGGTCTCTCCGGGAATTAAGGGATTATGGGGAGCGGGGTGGGAGGAATGGACCCGAGATCCCAGATCAGATCGTATTGAACGGGACATGGGTGCTGGCATTTATTGCCAGCGAGCTGCTCGAACCAGGGAACAGGCCCCAAGGGGCTAGACGGCCATCTCCTGTCCCTCTGGTTCCATGCATAGCTGCCGAGAGAGAGAGAGAGGGAGAGAGAGAAAGAGAGCGAGAGAAACGGAGTTCGCTTTGAGTCTAACGGGACTCTTGCCGAGTATTTCCAATGTCCGCTTTTATTTCAGATTTCTGGCATCCCGAGCATTTTGCTTTCATTCCTCCGAAGTGGCGGCCCGGTAACAATCGGGAAGCTCCGCATTTTTATGCCGTGGGGACCTCAGGGTCTCGAGCATCACTGGTCAATTATCAGGTCAGTTCGGAGTTCACTCTGTGTAACGGAGCCAGGCACAGACTGCGTCGCTGGTTCCATCACCAAGCTGCATTGACATAGCGCCCCTCCCTGGCGAAAGGAATGAAATGTCCCCAAGGCGGCACCAGGCCACGGTGGGAGATAACAGGACAGGTGGCAGCAGGCCTTGAGGGAGTGAGAGATTTAGGGGGGGGGGGGGAACTCCCAGCTGAAGATGTAGGCCCAGTCATGTGAGATTACCTTTAAGAAACGCGTGTTTAAGAAATGTACCTTTAAGAAATGGGTGTTTATCAGTGATGTCAGAGAGTGGGTGGAGCTGAGCTGCCTGCCAGCTTTTTACTTTAGTTTAAGGCTGTTTGCTGGAGGGTGTGTTTTAGTTTTGTTTTCAGTGTTGGAGCTGAAGCCAGACAGAGCAGGTGTACTGCTGTTCTCTCTGCCATCAAAAGACTATCTCTTGATCATTTGGTGAATTCAGAATTGTAAATGTTCTCAGTAGTGAATGTAAACCTGATGTGCTTCTGTTAAAAGGTGTTTCTTCTGTCTTCTGGATGTTGTTTGGGAAGTTATTAAGGATTACGTAGCGTTGTATTCTTTGGGGATTGTATTTGAATTAATGGTTGCTAAGATGTTCACTGTATATTTTAAAAAGGTTAACTTGAGTTCATAGAATAAACATTGTTTTGCTTTAAAAAATACTTTTCCATTTATGCTGTCCCACACCTGTAGAGTGGGCCGTGTGCTCCCCATACCACAATCTAGTAAAGGTTGTGGGTCAGGTGACCTCCATGATACACTTTGGGGTTCTCTAAACCCGGGCCCACAACAGCCCAGCAATGGACCGAAGGGCCTCTCGGTGCTGTAGATCTCCGGGACTGTTGGTGGCAGGAGGAATGCGGGGTACACGTCGGAGGTCAGAATTGGAGGGGCGCAGAAATCTCGGGAGGGATGAAGGAGGGGTTGTGGACGCCTCTGGCCAGGCCCGTGCTGCCCCTTCCGAAACAGCCTGGAACCGTGGGGGGCTCCCTCGGCCATTTCGGAGGGGTGGCTGAGAGTCAAGCACATTGCCGGCGTGGGGGGGGGGTTTGGAGTCATGCGAAGGCCAGACCGGGTGAGGACGGCAGATTTCCGTTTTTTTTTTTTTTACAAACCATCGATGATAGTCACGCCCGTCGCCATTCCCGAGATCCGGTTTCTAATTCCGGGATTTCGTGATTGGGATTTAAATTCCGCCAGCTGCCGTGGTGGGATTTGAACCCGTGTCCCGCGGAACGTCAGCCCGGGGCCTCTGGGTTATCGGATGCAGACATCCTCTCAGCAATCTGACGGCCGAGCGCCGTAGGGCTCGCCCTTGGGAGAGGTGACGAAACACAGTACCATGTGGCAGAGAGAGAGAGAGAGAGAGAGGATAGGGGCCATTCAGCCCATCACATTAGCATTATCTAAATGGGTTCTGCCCCTGGCAGAAAATAAATGTCCCGGCGTTAACACACGCCTCGAGCCGAATGGCAGACAGGCTCAATCTTCTCCCCACCCCACCCTCCATAGGAAGGCTCCGGCTGATCACCGTCGTACCTGTGGGTAGATATTAGGGGCAGGGTGCTGGTCACGTCGTCCGTCGAAGAGATTTCTCAGCCACCGGAAGCTGGAGTCACACAAGAAATTCTGCAACAAGAAACAAAAACATCAATTTAAAAAAAAAGAAAAGCCTCGACTCTCTGCGCCTCCCCGTCTCTCCTTGGGCACAGGCACACGGGATCATGGCCAGAACGGAGAGTGGCTTACAGAGGGGCAAACATGGCAGCTCACCATTGCTGAATATGGAGTTTTGAGGCAGGACAGAGAGGGGGGGGGGGATGAAAACGCGGGTGTCGCGTTGTCGGTTCAAGAATCTGTGAGGAGGGACGATACAGTGAATGAGGCATCAATTGATGGGTGAAGCTGAGGAATACAGGAGGGGGCAGCCACACCACAGCCAGGGCATACTAGAGACCCCCCAAATGTATACATCTCTGGTTAGGCCACTGCTGGGGTTTTGTGCGCAGTTCTGGTCACCACGTTACAGGAAGGACTTCTGGAGAGAGTGAGTGCAGGGGAGATTGACAAGAATGTTGCCAGGGCTTGAAAATTGCAGCTACGGGGAGAGCTTGGATAGGCTGCGGTTGCTTTACTGAGAACAGAGGAGGCTGAGGGGTGACCTAATTTGGATGTACAAATATGGCAAACAGGGGGGGGTGTCCCCCCTATCTGAGGGGTCAAACGGATCTGTCCCCTATCTGAGGGGTCAGTGACCATGGGGCCATAGTTTTAAGGTGATTTTGGTAGAAAGATTAGAGGAGACACGAGGAAAACATTTTTCAGCCAGGGGCTGGTGGGCGGCTGGAATTGGCTGCCTGAACCTGTGGTAGAGGCGAAATGGTCAACTTGCTTAAAAGGTACCTGGGACCTGAAGTGCTGTCACCTGCGAGACTATGGACCAGGTGCTGAAAAGCGGGATGAAAATGAGCGGCTGGTTTATTCTTTTGGGTCGGCACGGACATGATGGGACTTAATTCCTCCACTTACTGCCGTTTGGTTGGAGAAACGTTTAAGTAGACTCTGTTTACTGCTAGACCCCCTCCCCTCACCCAATCAGCCGATCGTGGCGTCAATACTCACTCCATTTAAAAAGAAAACGTACTCATTCGTGTCAACACAGCAGGATATATTCCACAGAGATAGCCCACTGCTAGCAATCTGCACCGCCCTATGCAGGTCTACAGATAAGCTGGGTACAATCTATAATATACGAGCCAATGCCTTAGGCCATAAGGCCAACTTGGGGGGGGGGGGGGGGGGGCTCCGTGCATATGGAATCGGCAAGAGTCGTGCTGTGGTCAATTTTGGCGGCATGGTGCCGCAGTGGTTAGCACTGCTGCCACACATTGCCAGGGACCCGGGTTCGATTCCAGGCATCGGGTGAGTGTGTGGAGTTTGCTTGTTCTCCCAGTGTCTGCAGATTCAATAACAACTTTCCAAACGGAATTAGATACTTTATAAAGGGATAAAGAATTGCAGCACTCTGTGCCAAATTGAAATTCACTCCTGGGAAATATAAACGGCCGCTCCTTCACTGTCGCTGGGGCAAAATCCTGGAACTCCCTCCCTAACAGCACTGTGGGTGTACCTACACCTCAAGGCGGCGGTTCACCCACCACCTTCTCAAGGGGTTCGCCCAGATTCGAGAACACGAGATTGCCGAGAGTGCGTCAGGTTCTGCTCACTCACCTCCACCAGGATAGAAAGTGCCACGTTGGCCAGAATTAAAAGTAACATCTTATTTCGCCAATCCGGGGGAACGCAGACCAGCTGGGAGGAAGAAAGCAGAGAAGAAGAGAGAGGCTGATTATCAGGTCCATTGCATGAATCACTTATGGATATTTTTTTAATACAATTAAATCTTCCTCCTTCCTGCCCAGAGATGCCTCTCACTTCACTCGTCTCTCCGCTGAAGCCAGGGTACAATTCCACAGCAGCTGACAGGCTCCCCAGCCACACAGTGGCTGTGAGTGTCACACTGGGCGATGATCTGAAGTGGGGTTCCCCCCACCCCCCCACCTCTTGCCCTTAATTTGAGCACACTGCACACACAGCACAGAACAGGCCCTTCGGCCCACCTTTTGTGCCGAACTTTTGTCCTAGATTAAGAACAAATTAATCTACACCCCATCATTCTACCGTAATCCACGTACCTATCCAATAGCTGCTTGAAGGTCCCGAATGTTTCCGACTCAACTACTTCCACAGGCAGTGCATTCCATGCCCCCACTACTCTCTGGGTAAAGAACCTACCTCTGACATCCCCCCTTTTTCTTCCACCATTCACCTTAAATTTATGTCCCCTTGTAATGGTTTGTTCCACCCGGGGAAAAAGTCTCTGACTGTCTCCTCTATCTATTCCCCTGATCATCTTATAAACCTCTATCAAGTCGCCCCTCATCCTTTTTCCGTTCTAATGAGAAAAGGCCTAGCACCCTCAACCTTTCCTCGTAAGACCTACTCTCCATTCCAGGCAACATCCTGGTAAATCTCCTTTGCACCTTTTCCAAAGCTTCCACATCCTTCCTAAAATGAGGCGACCAGAACTGTACACAGTACTCCAAATGTGGCCGTACCAAAGTTTTGTACAGCTGCATCATCACCTCACGGCTCTTAAATTCAATCCCTCTGTTAACGAACGCGAGCACACCATAGGCCTTCTTCACAGCTCTATCCACTTGAGTGTCAACTTTCAAAGATGTATGAACATAGACCCCAAGATCTCTCTGCTCCTCCACATTGCCAAGAACCCTACCGTTAACCCTGTATTCCGCATTCACATTTGTCCTTCCAAAATGGACAACCTCACACTTTTCAGGGTTAAACTCCATCTGCCACTTCTCAGCCCAGCTCTGCATCCTATCGATGTCTCTTTGTAGCCGACAACAGCCCTTCTCACTATCCACACCTCCACCAATCCTCGTATCATCTGCAAATTTACTGACCCACCCTTCAACTCCCTCATCCAAGTCATTAATGAAAATCACAAACAGCAGAGTACCCAGAACTGATCCCTGCGGTACGCCACTGGTAACTGGGCTCCAGGCTGAATATTTGCCATCCACCACCACTCTCTGACTTTTATCGGTTAGCCAGTTCGTTATCCAACTGGCCAAATTTCCCACTATCCCATGCCTCCTTACTTTCTGCATAAGCCTACCATGGGGAACTTTATCAAATGCCTTACTAAAATCCATGTACACTACATCCACTGCTTTACCTTCATCCACATGCTTGGTCACCTCCTCAAAGAAGTCAATGAGACTTGTGAGGAAAGACCTACCCCTCACAAATCCGTGCTGACTATCCCTAATCAAGCAGTGTCTTTCCAGATGCTCACAAATCCTATCCCTCAGTACCCTTTCCATTACTTTGCCTACCACCGAAGTAAGACTAACTGGCCTGTAATTCCCAGGATTATCACTATTCCCTTTTTTGAACAGGGGCACGACATTCGCCACTCTCCAATCCCCTGGTACCACCACTGAAGGGAACGCCTCGCGATGTCTGAGAAAGGGGGGTGGGGGGGGGGGGGGGGGGGGGGGTGAGGAAAGTGGGGGGTGGGGGGGGGGGGGGGGGGGGGGAGGACAGCGAGGCGAGGAGAGAAGAGGAATCAGTCGCTCTTCAAAAGCTTTCCGATGGATGGGGAGGGAAACACCTCGAGGGAGGGATGGTATTAGATTGAAGGAATGGCCTTTGGTGGTGGAGGGCAGGCCGGAGGCTGGGAACAATTACCTTCAGCAGCTCAGCGCCTGTGAGGGAATAAGACCGTGAAATGGTGTGGCCATGTTCCTCCACCCTTCCCCTTTCTACCAGCCCTGAATACCTGTGGCCAGAAGCAGAAGACGCCTCTTTCCAGACGGACCCAAACTTCACCAACAGACCAGGTAGAAAGTGGGCCATGCAGGGAGGGTCCTCACTGCGGTCTGGATTGGAATGAATCCCCAGGAGCCGTGTATGGCGCTGCGCCCAATAACCACCGGTTGAATCCCGCTCGGAGTTAAAACATTAACCGTACCTGAAAGAAGTCATCAATAACTTTGATCGGGTACATCATAATCAGAATGATGAAGCCGTAAAGGACCAGGATACAAGCCATAAATAAATCTGAGAGAGAGAGAGAGAGAGAGAGAGAGAGAGAGAGCGAGAGAGAGAGAGAGAGGTCAGAGTGTGAACATATTCCAGTCTGTAACTCACTCCCGGGTATCTGTTATTCTATATATAATCCACCCCGAACCCCTCGATTAGATTCCAGTCTGTAACTCACTCCCGGGTATCTGTTATTCTATATATAAACCATCCCAAACCCCTCGATTAGATTCCAGTCTGTAACTCACTCCCGGGTATCTGTTATTCTATATATAAACCATCCCAAACCCCTCGATTAGATTCCAGTCTTTAACTCACTCCCGGGTATCTGTTATTCTATATATAAACCATCCCGAACCCCTCGATTAGATTCCAGTCTGTAACTCACTCCCGGGTATCTGTTATTCTATATATAAACCATCCCAAACCCCTCGATTAGATTCCAGTCTGTAACTCACTCCCGGGTATCTGTTATTCTATATATAAACCATCCCGAACCCCTCGATTAGATTCCAGTCTGTAACTCACTCCCGGGTATCTGTTATTCTATATATAAACCATCCCAAACCCCTCGATTAGATTCCAGTCTGTAACTCACTCCCGGGTATCTGTTATTCTATATGTAAACCATCCCAAACCCCTCGATTAGATTCCAGTCTGTAACTCACTCCCGGGTATCTGTTATTCTATATATAAACCATCCCGAACGCCTCGATTAGATTCCAGTCTGTAACTCACTCCCGAGTATCTGTTATTCTATATATAAACCACCCCGAACCCCTCGATTAGATTCCAGTCTGTAACTCACTCCCGGGTATCTGTTATTCTATATATAAACCACCCCGAACCCCTCGATTAGATTCCAGTCTGTAACTCACTCCCGGGTATCTGTTATTCTATATATAAACCTCCCCGAACCCCTCGATTAGATTCCAGTCTGTAACTCACTCCCGAGTATCTGTTATTCTATATATAAACCACCCCGAACCCCTCGATTAGATTCCAGTCTGTAACTCACTCCCGGGTATCTGTTATTCTATATATAAACCACCCCGAACCGCTCGATTAGATTCCAGTCTGTAACTCACTCCCGGGTATCTGTTATTCTATATATAAACCACCCCAAACCCCTCAATTAGATTCCAGTCTGTAACTCACTCCCGGGTATCTGTTATTCTATATATAAACCACCCCAAACCCCTCGATTAGATTCCAGTCTGTAACTCACTCCCGGGTATCTGTTATTCTATATATAAACCACCTGAACCCCTCGATTAGATTCCAGTTTGTTGCAGCCATTGCAGGGGCGGACGGAATGGGGAAAGGTCGCTGTCTACGCCCTTTCAGCCGTAGTGAACTGACGAGAGGGGTGCGCTGTTTGGAACCCCCTCGGGCTGAAGGGCTCACACTGAACGTGTCCAGTGAATATCGCGGGTATCACAGTTGTATTGAAGCACCTCAGAGTGCGTCACCTCGATGTGGAAAACCTGAATATTATTGCACCCTGATGGCCATTTTGAAAGATTTGGTGATGATCTTCCCAATATTTTACGAGGAGCGTATATATTTGCAAAGACAAACAGAAAAGAGGGTCAGGCGAGCTCTCGCCAGCCGTGAAAAGCACCATCTACCCCGGCCAGGGAGCCGGTCCATTTCGCGTCATGCCTGACGTTTCAACGAGAAGATAGGAAACCTGTGGGAGCTTCGCAACGAGCGTGGTGGAGGCACTTGCATTCATTTGCAACTCTTGGACCTGGCAAAATGCTTCACTGCTGGGGAAACGTTTTCCGCTGGTGGGTGGGCACTCAGGAGACAGAGTGTTACAGCATAGAAAGAGGCCCTTCAGCCCTTCCCGTCAATGCCGGCCATCCAGCCCCTCTCTATTCTAACCCCATTTCCCAGCACTTGGTCCACAGCCTTGTTTGCTGGGGAGTTCCAATCGCTCATCTAAATGCTTCTTAAATGTTGTGAGGGTTCCCGTCTCTCCCACCCTTTCGGGCAGCGAGTTCCAGACTCCCAGCATCCTCTGGGGGAAAAGGTTTTTCCTCACATCCCCTCCCAAACCCCTGCCCCTGACCTTAAATCTCTGCCCCCTGGTTATTGACCCTCTACTGAGGGGAAAGTTCCTTCCAATCCACCCTATCAATGTCCCTCATAATATTGTCCCCCTCGATCAGGTTCCCCCCCCCCCCGGCCTTCTCTGCTCCAAGGAAAACAACCCCGGCCTAACCAGCCCCTCCCCATAGCTGAGACGCTCCAGCCCAGGCAGCATCCTGGTGAATCTCCTCTGCACCCTCTCCAACGCAACCACATCCTCCCTATAGTGTGGCGACGAGAACAGCACACAGTACTCTAGCTGCGACCTAACCAGCCTCTCCCCATAGCTGAGACGCTCCAGCCCAGGCAGCATCCTGGTGAATCTCCCCTGCACCCTCTCCAGCGCAACCACATCCTTCCTATAGTGCTCCTGTAATGAAAGCCACCGCGGCCTGAGGTTAAGATTACGTCAATGGGGGAAATTCGGCAAATTGTGGGAAGAATGTTGGCCGGGGGTACCGGGAGAAAGAACGTCCCTCTTTTCTTGGGAGTTATCCTGTGGGATCTTCCGGAGCCACTCAACTGTGCAATATAAAAGCACAGACACACAACTGGTCTTAGGTTGATCTTAGATTAGGATAAATGGTTGGCACAACATCGTGGGCTGAGGGGCCTGTACTGTGCTGGACTGTTCTGCGTTCTATGGTCTGCGCTATGATGTTTTTTTGCTCCATCCGAGCCTGCTGCCGGCCCGATTCAGCCCACCCGACCAGCGCATCGCCCAATCCTCACACCCGCCATCCCAGCTTCCCCAGTACAGGCCCCAAAAGGCGGCAGCGCACGCGCAGTATCGGGCCGGATGAACAACACCCAGACGCTCGACTCACAGTTTCTGTAGACAGGCTGCCGAAAGGGCCTTCCCTTCGAGTACACAAATGCAACTGCCAGATACTGGCAACAGGAGACAAAAAAAAGTGTTGTATTTTCATAATTCGAGATATTGTGCTCTTCCACTTTGGAGCCAGGGTGAAGTGAAATGCTGGTGTTTGTCAGCTCGTCCCGACTCCTGTTACAAACACTGAGGAAAGAAAACAAGACACTTCCTGTTAATAATAATAATAGCTTATTGTCACAAGTAGGCTTCGATGAAGTTACTGTGAAAAGCCCCTAGTCCGCACCCCGGGCATTTTTACTTCAAACATTATCACTTATCAAAATCAAGAATGATGGTTATTTCGGCCATCCACAGGCAGCACTCTGATAACCCTGCAAACACTCCCAGGACAGATACAGCACGGGGTTAGATACAGAGTAAAGCTCCCTCTACACTGTCCCCATCAAACACTCCCAGGACAGGCACAGCACGGGGTTAGATACAGAGTAAAGCTCCTTCTACACTGTCCCCATCAAACACTCCCAAGACAGGTACAGCACGGGGTTAGATACAGAGTAAAGCTCCCTCTACACTGTCCCCATCAAACACTACCAGGACAGGTACAGCACGGGGTTAGATACAGAGTAAAGCTCCCTCTACACTGTCCCCATCAAACACTCCCAGGGCAGGTACAGCACGGGGTTAGATACAGAGTAAAGCTCCCTCTGCACTGTCCCCATCAAACACTACCAGGACAGGTACAGCACGGGGTTAGATACAGAGTAAAGCTCCCTCTGCACTGTCCCCATCAAACACTACCAGGACAGGCACAGCACGGGGTTAGATACAGAGTAAAGCTCCCTCTACACTGTCCCCATCAAACACTACCAGGACAGGTACAGCACGGGGTTAGATACAGAGTAAAGCTCCCTCTACACTGTCCCCATCAAACACTCCCAGGGCAGGTACAGCATGGGGTTAGATACAGAGTAAAGCTCCCTCTCCACTGTCCCCATCAAACACTAGCAGGACAGGTACAGCACAGGGTTAGATACAGAGTAAAGCTCCCTCTACACTGTCCCCATCAAACACTCCCAGGACAGGTACAGCACGGGGTTAGATACAGAGTAAAGCTCCCTCTACACTGTCCCCATCAAACACTCCCAGGACAGGTACAGCACGGGGTTAGATACAGAGTAAAGCTCCCTCTACACTGTCCCCATCAAACACTCCCAGGACAGGTACAGCACGGGGTTAGATACAGAGTAAATTTCCCCCTACACTGTCCCCATCAAACACTCCCAGGACAGGTACAGCACGGGGTTAGATACAGAGTAAAGCTCCCTCTACACTGTCCCCATCAAACACTCCCAGGACAGGTACAGCACGGGGTTAGATACAGAGTAAATTTCCCCCTACACTGTCCCCATCAGACACTCCCAGGACAGGTACAGCACGGGGTTAGATACAGAGTAAAGCTCCCTCTACACTGTCCCCATCAAACACTCCCAGGACAGGTACAGCACGGGGTTAGATACAGAGTAAAGCTCCCCCTACACTGTCCCCATCAAACACTCCCAGGACAGGTACAGCACGGGGTTAGATACAGAGTAAAGCTCCCTCTACACTGTCCCCATCAAACACTCCCAGGACAGGTACAGCACGGGGTTATATACAGAGTAAAGCTCCCTCTACACTGTCCCCATCAAACACTCCCAGGACAGGTACAGCACGGGGTTAGATACAGAGTAAAGCTCCCCCTACACTGTCCCCATCAAACACTCCCAGGACAGGTACAGCACGGGGTTAGATACAGAGTAAAGCTCCCCCTACACTGTCCCCATCAAACACTCCCAGGACAGGTACAGCACGGGGTTAGATACAGAGTAAAGCTCCCTCTACACTGTCCCCATCAAACACTCCCAGGACAGGTACAGCACGGGGTTAGATACAGAGTAAAGCTCAGGAAAACTCCTGCAAATACACAGCACCACCTGCAAGGCAAGAGGCTAATTAAACGATCAGAAGTGAACCAGAGATAGCCGGTGTATTTTCTTTCGGACTCAGTGTTAGCAGTCCTCGGCAGGGTTTCATGGCTGCTAGCCATTCCTCCGACAGCTCGCCCCTCCCTCTCTCCACCCCCAGGTGTCCCCACGTCCGTTTTAATAACTTCAGCAGCCTATCTGCCCGAGGGACATCGCCGATTAGGCCAAACCCGATCCTCCCCTCTCCCAGCTTTGATAAAGAGTGACCCGGCCTGCGAAACGCGGGCTTCTTCTCTCGCAGCATGACCTGCTGAGATTGGACAACCTTTTCTGCTTTTGTTTCATCTGACAGCATCCGCAGTAATTTGCTTTTGCCCCTCCTATCCGACACACTGGGTGCCAAGCAGGACCGCCCGCTTTTCCACAGGTTTCCTGTCAAAACATCCCAGAATGCTTCGCCAGGCCAATTACCCTGACCTTGTGTAGGAGGACACGGCGGCCATCTTTTCCAGACTGCACGCCCCGAAATCCCTCAGAGCCACGACCTCTACCACCTGGCAGGACAAGGGCAGATGTGCGGGAACATCACCGCCCAGCCACACACCGATTTGACTTGGAAATAGATCGGCCGTTCCTTCACTGTCGCTGGGTTAAAATCCCGGAACTTCCCTCCCTAACCCCACACGGGGCAGCTCGCCGCCTTCCCGAGGGCAGTAAATGCTGGCCGTGAAATTATTTCTGTTCCGACGGCTGCGGCAGACGACTCTTACTTTGAGGAGGGGGTCCACGTCCCGTACCAGGGCTGTTCCTTAACCAGCAGGAAGGCCGTGACCTGAAAGGTCAGAGTGAGGAGGATCTGCATGAACACAGACAGCAACATCGACACTGAGATCAGGCTGGACGGTGGCCTCCGTGGGACGAGCTCCTTCCACGATGAGTTCAGGCTCACTGCAAGGCAAGGAAGACAGTTCCAACCAGCTGCATTAATCTCCCAGCTTCGCCCAATTACCCCAACAACTTCCATAGTCGACCGAGAGTTGGCGACCCCGAGTGGGACTTGGGAAACAGGAACGGGCCGTGCGCTAACTGCTGCCTGCCCGGGGAGTTGGGGATGGAAATTCACCCGTCTCGTTTCGGATGTGGCCGGAGTGCCGAGGGATGCGTCGGAAACGGTCAGCGGGTGTGGCAGCAAGCCGGGAGAGAGAGTAAACGAGTTCGCGTTTCAGGATCCGTGAGCGGAGTCGCGCTGGACTCAAGACGCTGACTCTCTTCAGTCGCCGCCAGGCTGGCTGGCACTCTGCTAACTTTTCAGGTTCGCGGCCTGGATGAAGTTCGAGCGGTAACGGGTTCAAAACAATTACGGAGACAAAGGGGGAAGCGATGGGCAAAATGGAGAGTGGGAAGGCGGGAGTAATTAAATGGCAAAAGAACAAAGAAATGTACAGCACAGGAACAGGCCCTTCGGCCCGTGCCGACCATGCTGCCTGACTAAACTACAATCTTCTACACTTCCTGGGTCCGTATCCCTCTATTCCCATCCTATTCATGTATTTGTCGAGATGCCCCTTAAATGTCCCTATCGTCCCTGCTTCCACCACCTCCTCCGGTAGCGAGTTCCAGGCACCCACTACCCTCGGTGTAAAAAACTTGCCTCATACATCTACTCTAAACCTTGTCCCTCTCACCTTAAATCTATGCCCCCTAGTAATTGACCCCTCTACCCCGGGGAAAAGCCTCTGACTATCCACTCTGTCTATGCCCCTCATAATTTTGTAGACCTCTATCAGGTCGCCCCTCAACCTCCTTCGTTCCTGCGAGAACAAACCGAGTTTATTCAACCGCTCCTCATAGCTAATGCCCTCCATACCAGGCAACATTTTGGTAAATCTCTTCTGCACCCTCTCTAAAGCCTCCACATCCTTCTGGTAGTGTGGTGACCAGAATTGAACACGATACTCCAAGTGTGGCCTAACTAAGGTTCTATACAGCTGCAACATGACTTGCCAATTCTTATACTCAATGCCCCGGCCAATGAAGGCAAGCATGCCGTCTGCCTTCTTGACTACCTTCTCCACCTGTGTTGCCCCTTTCAGTGACCTGTGGACCTGTACTCCTAGATCTCTTTGACTTTCAATACTCTTGAGGGTTCTACCATTCACTGTAAAGGAGATGGTAATGACAAACAATGGGCCTAGAGGAGGTGGGAAAAGAACGGCAACGACAGAATCATTACCGAGAGCTGCTGTGCTGGTCTGAAACTGGATTTAATTTGGAGTCTGGGGAGCTGTCGGGTGCCTCATCATTAGATAACGAGCTGTCCCTCAAGCCATCTTGGATTACAGGCTCCATGGGCACTGGGCT
Source organism: Scyliorhinus torazame (assembly GCF_047496885.1). NCBI lineage: Eukaryota > Metazoa > Chordata > Chondrichthyes > Carcharhiniformes > Scyliorhinidae > Scyliorhinus > Scyliorhinus torazame. The sequence continues at coordinate 20,826,803 of NC_092737.1, forward strand.
CCCTCCTGATACCTCACTCAGATTGTTCGTCATGGGACAGCAGGTCGGGAGCTCAGTCAGGGCTCAGGACCCTCTGCACGGCGCACCTCACCGGGCACCCATTCACCAGCCGTACCCATGGCTCTGGGCACGGCAGCTGAAGAATATTAGTGCTGGAGGGGGCGGCAGCGGAGCACCGCCAGGGGAGGCAGTGGCAGAATGGCATTGTTGGCCCAGGAGGATTAAGGGAGAGTGAGCAAAGGCAGACACCAGCGTGGCCCCCAGATTACAGATGAACCGGGATCTGGACGATTGGCGACACTGGTTACCGAAACGGCCAACTTTACGGAAAGCAGCGCCCGATACAGCCCTCAGCAACCCAGCCTGTTACTCACTCGTGAAGGCGATGGACATGATGATGGCCAAGTCAATGAACAAATACTGAACATCGCCCAGATTACTCAGCACCTGCAAACAAAGCAATTCAGGAGCTCATATCACAAAGCAGAGAGCGACAAAGTTCACCTGAGGCGCAAGTGGTATCTTCAAATTCCCAGGCCGCCCCCATCTGTCCCAGTTCCTGTCATTCCCCCCCCCCGTGACCCCTTCCAGGCTTTCTTCCCAGTGTATCCGCCATGTCCCCCCCCCCATGCAGTGCCCACTCCCCTCACCCCCCCCCCCCCCTCCACGTCCCCCTCCCACGCCATTCCTCTTCTTCTCCCACGCTGGGTGTCCTCCCCCCCCCCCCCTCCGCACATCCCCTCCCACGCCGTGCTCCCTCCCAGATCGCGCCCCCTCCCCCCACCACCTCATGCAGTGTCCCCCCGCATCGTGCCCTCACCCATCCCCCCCCACCCCCCCCCCCCCTCCTCGACTATCCCTCCAGTGGGCAAGGATTGAAGCCCCCGCTTTCCCGCCTCCCAAGCTTGGCTGCCGCCTCCATTTCAATCGTCCTTCCCAACAACCAGCAACCCCCCCCCATCATTGAAAACCCCCGATACAGGAGAGTGCCGACCTACCGAATAAAGTAGTAAAACGGAGAGGTATTGGATGATGCTGTACAGAGCCATGAATTTAAAAACACTGAAGGAAGTGACCAGGGCTGCCCGACCTTCCCTGCGGAGGAAAGGTACCATTAATAAGAAAGCACAGGGGATTGTACCCCCCCCCACGCCCCAGCGGACAGAGACGGGATTCCCGCCCACCGTGCCGGTTACCTGATGAGATCTGGCACACAGGAAATGTCCGGAGTTTTCGAAGTGAAAGGTGATGCCACGGAAGCCTCGAGCTCCGAGAGGGAGATGCCGGCGTGGGCTCGCTTCAGCGCCTGCGGGCAGGAACACACCCCCGGTTAGACCGAGTCGCCGGCACCTAAAACAGGCCATTCGGCCCAGCTGCTGCACGCTAGCGCTCCGAACAGGCCTTCCCTCATCCTTGCGACCTCACCCAGCTTCCCCTTTTAACGCGTCGCCACTGCTCTCCTCGACCACTCCCTGAGAGAGCAGCTTCCACGCTCCCGCCGGTCTCCGGGTAACGGTGTTTCTCCTGAATTCCCGATGGGATTCATCAGTGATTGCCGCATATTTATGCCCTCCAGGAACACCCTGACCCTATCCAGGCTCTTCACATCCAACTCCTCGGCCTTCCCCTTCCCAGGAAACGAGCCCCCCCCCCCCAGTATGTTCAGTCGCTCCTGCTATAATAATCTGCAGCGTTAACCAAAGGGTGTCGCTAATTGCTGTACAGAGCAAGGAGAAGGTACGAACTAAGGATCGCTGACGTTCAACACGAGGGCATCCCGAATCCCAGATTGGAAAAAACATGGAACGCCGGTCCTCACCACTTTATTTGGTGGGGGGATGTGAGAAAAAAGATTAAACCGAGTGTGGAAAAGGGGTCAGCCTGGTTGTAAATATTTAAGTCACCGGGCAGCAGGGTGGTGCAGTGGTTAGCACTGCTGCCTCACGGCGCCGAGGTCCCGGGTTCGATCCCGGCTCTGGGTCACTGTCCGTGTGGGGTTTGCACATTCTCCCCGTGTTTGCGTGGGTTTCGCCCCCACACCCCAAAGATGTGCAGGGTAGGTGGATTGGCCACGCTAAATTGCCCCTTAATTGGAAAAAATGAATTGGGTACTCTAGATTTATTTTAAAAAAAGACTTAAAAAAAAAAAAGTCACAAAACGTTTTTTAAAACCTTAAAATCCGACGAAAGAGCAACATTCACAATTAACTACAATAAAAAGTTAAAATCGCTTGTCACAAGTAGGCTTCAAATGAAGTTACTGTGAAAAGCCCCTAGTCGCTACATTCCGGCGCCTGTTCGGGGAGGCTGTTACGGGAATCGAACCGTGCTGCTGGCCTGCCTTGGTCTGCTTTAAAAGCCAGCGATTTAGCCCTGTGCTAAACAACCCCTTTAATACTCACTCGTTTGTCACAAGTAGGCTTCAAATGAAGTTACTGTGAAAAGCCCCTAGTCGCCACATTCCGGCGCCTGTTCGGGGAGGCTGTTACGGGAATCAAACCATGCTGCTGGCCTGCCTGGGTCTGCTTTAAAAGCCAGCGATTTAGCCCTGTGCTAAACAGCCCATGGTGACCCAGACAGTACACTGGAATTGCACCCCAACCAATCTTGTCCATCTACCTCCAGAAACTCGGCGAATACACCTTCACCAAAACAACATGCTCATTGGTTTCTGTTTCACAAAATCCAATTCTTTGTTGCTCATTTCACTCCAGGTCCTAACACCGGATCAGGAATAAGAAGCAGGGAAGTTAGCCGGCTCCAAAACCCGAGGCCCACACAGCCCGCTCAATTCCCAGGGCAGGAGGTCGCCATGTGCCCTCGCTCTGAAAGCATTCTCCCCTTTAGCCCCCATTTCCCTTCCCTTCAAAAATTCACCTTCTCTTCTCCTCACACAACCCCCCCTGCTCTGGGTTTCACCGTTTCCGACTGGAAATTCCGCCTCCTAGCATCCTGCAGAGTAAAATAATCCTGGCTAGCCTCCGGCCGGCATGGTAGCACAGTGGTTGCTTCACAGCGCCAGGGTCTCGGGTTCGATTCCCCGCTGGGTCACTGTCTGTGCGGAGTCTGCACGTTCTCCCCCGTGCCTGCGTGGGTTTCCTCCGGGTGCTCCGGTTTCCTCCCCCAAGTCCCGAAAGACGTGCTTGTTGGGTGAATTGGACAATCTGAATTCTCCCTCCGTGTATCTGAACAGGGGCCGGAATGTGGCGACGAGGGGATATTCACAGCAACGTCATTGCAGCGTTTATGTAAGCCTACTTGTGACACAATAAATATTATCCAGACCATTGTCAAGTTTTATTTCAGTGAGGGGTGAAGAAAGGAACAGGCAGGATAGTCAAAACTTAAATGTGAAGGTGAGGATGCATTAGGGACGGAGATGGATCAGGAAGTTTCACACCTTAACTTTGCGAGATACACGTGTGACGATTGTAAGAAATTGGTATTATATATTGTATTTGAAATCTGTTGCAGTAAGGTTTTTAAAAGCTTGAGTTCAGGTATACATGAGTTCTTTAATATTATTAAAGAACCTCGTTTGCAGTAATGTTATCAAAGAACCTAGTTTAAGGTCCAGACTGCGTGTCTGCTAAAGCTGCAATTAAGAGGTCATAAAAGGTGAGGTAATTATAAATTTTACTTGTTTACAAAGAGATGGCGAATGAAACTTTGTTGTGGAGATGTTATGCAGAAAAATACTCCCAAGGTTAAACGCCGCACCTTCACACTACGAGCACTGTGTAGCATTACAGTTTCGCATCCCCACCCCCTCCCCGATTGCTAATCCAATCCGACTAATTAACCAATTTAGGAAGGGCTGTTTGCTCAATGAATGCCACGGCAAATTTCAGTCGCAGCTGGTCAACGCGGTTCATTATATGTCGCAGCCCTCAAGAAAACCTAAGTGGCCCTCGCGCCCACCCCCTGCTCTGGGCAAAGGAGAGCAAGACTGACCAGGGTCGCTGCATCTGATCACTAGTCAGCACCACCCCCCCCACATCGCTAAGGGGGACGCGCGCACGTGTTCGTGTGTAAAAACGCATCAGGTACAAACTGAATCGTGTGGGGCAGTGATGCCTCCTGTAGTCGAATGTGCATCACGTAATTGAATGCAGGACAGGAGTAGCTCATCGGGCTTAAGTTTCATTAGGTTCACTTCTCACCGTCCAGATGAGGCTCGGCCACCTAGGGCCGTGCGCGAGTCTTTCTGCCCCCCCCCCCCCCCCCCTCCCGGGGTGGGAGCGAGCGTTAAAGAGATAAACGCAGCAGTTACTCACCCCACAGTCATTAGCACCATCGCCACACATTCCGACGTAATAGCTGTTTGAAAACAAAACGCAGTCAATCAGAGGTTTTTCAACTCTTATCCAACTGTTCAACCCCTTTAATGCACCTACTCCTCCTGCCAGACCCCAAATCCCACCGCCCAGCCCCAATGGTGGTAACACCCTCGCCTCCGAGTTAGGAGGTTGCAGGTTTGAGCGCCACCCTGGACACGCTACCCTGGACACTCAAGCACAAAACCAGGGCCTACCCTTCAGTGCAGTACTGAAGGAGGAGAATGGATGCACCGTCAGAGGGTGCCATTAGACACGAGATCCCTTCGCCCTGTCAAGTGCGCGGATTCCCACCTCCCACCCACCGTCGACCCGAGCTCGTCCAGCGCTCTGCCTCCTCGGAAAGCGCACCAGGTCCCGTTCGCCCATTGCCCGCAGGGCCCATCGAACGAACGCTGGCCTCCAGGCAAGCAACACCTCCATTCGAAGCCTCCTCGTTCACGTTGCGGGCTCCCTCCATATCCCATCTCTGCAACCTCCTGCCGTCGCTATAGACTTCCGAGTGCTCTGTGCTCCTCCGAATCTGGCCTCCTGCACAGCCCTGATTTGAAGTGCTCCACCATCGGAGGACGTGTGGCCGGCCGTGCAGATCCCAAGCTCTGGAATTCCCGCTCTACACTTCCGCACTGCTCTCTATCCTCCTTCAAGAACTTACATCTTTGCCCACTCTTTATCCTGTCCTAATATCGCCTTATGTAGCCCAAATCTAGTTTGACAAACACTCCATTCAAGGCCCCGCAGATGTTTGCTCCCACAATAAACACAAGTTGTTTTGTGCAGTAATTGGACAGCAGGTAAGTTTTTGTATACTAATAAACCACAGGGAACAGTCATACTAACACTGAACAGTCCAGCTCTGGCCCAAGGATTCGGTCTATAACTTACTCGACTTTCTGAAGTGCCTCCACGAGCTGGGTTTTCTGATCCGGAGCCATACGGGCGTAAACCGTCCCACACAGGAGCAGCTGGAGAGAGTTCAAACCACACGCCGTTAAAACCACCCAGAGTAACCCACGGCAACGCAGACACACAACGTTCATCACCGGTAATTCAAACACCGCATGTCATTCAAATCGTTCCTGGGCCACAGTGAACTGAGATTTTCTTTGACACGAAATGTACAGAATCTTCACCAGCTCACAGGAAAAATTTGCACAAACTAACTCTAACTCGCATACATCTCACAAAGAGTTTACTCTGTATCTACCCCGTGCTGTACCTGTCCTGGGAGTGTTTGATGGAGACAGTGTAGAGGGAGCTTTACTCTGTATCTACCCCGTGCTGTATCTGTCCTGGGAGTGTTTGATGGGGACAGTGTAGAGGGAGCTTTACTCTGTATCTACCCCGTGCTGTATCTGTCCTGGGAGTGTTTGATGGGGACAGTGTAGAGGGAGCTTTACTCTGTATCTACCCCGTGCTGTATCTGTCCTGGGAGTGTTTGATGGGGACAGTGTAGAGGGAGCTTTACTCTGTATCTACCCCGTGCTGTACCTGTCCTGGGAGTGTTTGATGGGGACAGTGTAGAGGGAGCTTTACTCTGTATCTACCCCGTGCTGTACCTGTCCTGGGAGTGTTTGATGGGGACAGTGTAGAGGGAGCTTTACTCTGTACCTAACCCCATGCTGTACCTGTCCTGGGAGTGTTTGATGGGGACAGTGTAGAGGGAGCTTTACTCTGATTCTACCCCGTGCTGTACCTGTCCTGGGAGTGTTTGATGGGGAGAGTGTAGAGGGAGCTTTACTCTGTATCTAACCCCGTGCTGTACCTGTCCTGGGAGTGTTTGATGGGGACAGTGTAGAGGGAGCTTTACTCTGTATCTAACCCCGTGCTGTCCCTGTCCTGGGATGTTTGATGGGGACAGTGTAGAGGGAGCTTTACTCTGTATCTAACCCCGTGCTGTACCTGTCCTGGGAGTGTTTGATGGGGACAGTGTAGAGGGAGTGTCACTCTGTATCTAACCCCGTGCTGTACCAGTCCTGGGAGTGCTTGATGGGGACAGTGTAGAGGGAGCTTTACTCTGTATCTAACCCCATGCTGTACCTGTCCTGGGAGTGTTTGATGTGGACAGTGTAGAGGGAGTGTCACTCTGTATCTAACCCCATGCTGTACCTGTCCTGGGAGTGTTTGATGGGGAGGTGCAGAGGGAGCTTTACTCTGTATCTAACCCCGTGCTGTACCTGTCCTGGGAGTGTTTGATGGGGACAGTGTAGAGGGAGCTTTACTCTGTATCTAACCCCATGCTGTACCTGTCCTGGGAGTGTTTGATGGGGACAGTGTAGAGGGAGCTTTACTCTGTATCTAACCCCATGCTGTACCTGGCCTGGGAGTGTTTGATGGGGACAGTGTAGAGGGAGCTTTACTCTGTATCTAACCCCGTGCTGTACCTGTCCTGGGAGTGTTTGATGGGGACAGTGTAGAGGGAGCTTTACTCTGTATCTAACCCCGTGCTGTACCTGTCCTGGGAGTGTTTGATGGGGACAGTGTAGAGGGAGCTTTACTCTGTATCTAACCCCGTGCTGTACCTGTCCTGGGAGTGTTTGATGGGGACAGTGTAGAGGGAGCTTTACTCTGTATCTAACCCCGTGCTGTACCTGTCCTGGGAGTGTTTGATGGGGGCAGCCGGGAGTTGCAGCCCAAGGCAGCCGGAGCAGGTTATAGAATTAGAATCGCTACAGTGCAGGCGGCGGCCATTTGGCCCATCGTGTCTGCACAGACCGACCCCCACAACCCCACCCAACCTGCACAACTTTGGACTGTGGGAGGAAACCGGCGCACCCGGAGGAAACCCACGCAGACACGGGGAGGACGTGCAGACTCCGCACAGACAGTCACCCAGTGGTGCTGACCACTGTGCCAGCCTTCAAATTTATAAATATGAATTAAGAAGAGCAATGGCCCCTCCGTATACCAACCCCCAATCAGTGAAGATTTCTCTAATTTAAGTGTTTGTAAGATTAAGTTAAATGATTAACTATTGAATGAAATAGGGGGCAGCACGGTGGCGCAGTGGGTTATCACTGCTGCCTCACGGCGCCGAGGTCCCGGGTTTGATCCTGGCCCTGGGTCACTGTCCGTGTGGAGTTTGCACATTCTCCCCGTGTCTGCGTGGGTTTCGCCCCCACAACCCAAAGATGCGCAGGGCAGGTGGATTGGCCGCGCTAAATTGCCCCTTCATTGGAAAAAATGAATTGGGTCCTCAAAATGTTTTTTTTAAAACTATTGAATGACATTCTCACTATGCTGAGATTGAAAATACCACATAAAATGCTTACTGGCATTAACATTTTTCACTTAAAAAACATTGTTTTACTGCCATTTAGGGACTAAAGCAAAGAACACACAGGAAGACAACATCATAGTAGATTTATAACTGATACGGCCAACACATTTTCTGAAGAGCTCTGGCGCCTCAAAATGTTCCACAACGCTGCTGGGGGAGGGGCGGGGTCCAATGTCGGAGAGGAAGGAAAGCTGGACTAACCTTGGGAAGCAAGTCGGGGAAGTGTTCCACGATCACGGCGAAGGACTTTCCACTCATGGCGAAATGGTAGGAGGTTTCAGGAGCCTGGGGCCCGTCTTTAAGGCGGTTTTCCTCCACGTCGATCCGGATGTCCTGGGAAAATCGGGAAGTCGATGAGCGACGCGTGAAGCATCGCGCACGCAAAGCGCTAAAGGCGGAGAGGCCGTGCCTTCCCGTACCTCAGACATCGGAAGGCCTCGGCCACTCCCAGACAGGGCCTGGTCCCACCGGTGATGTGGCGAAGCAACACGACACAATATCCCTTGAAGATCTCGACACCCACCCCCCCCACATCAAAGCGCTCCATGTAAAAAATTCAAGAAATGAGCACTGCTGGTCAGGCAAGTAGCTGTTGCCCATCCCTAATTGCCCTCAAGGTAGTGGTGGTGAGCTGCCTTCCTGAACTGCGCGGTGTTCGTTTTAGGCAGTGCATTCCGAATCACCACAGCTCACTGCATCGTGAAAATCCTTCCCCCCCCCCCCCCCTCGAGTAAATCATCTTCAATCTGTGTTGTCACGGGAGTGGCCCGGGAAGAAAGGTTTGTGTCTCATCACATGGCTTCAGTGATGTCATTTTGTGGGTGGAGCTGGGCTGTGGTCCGTGAGGTATTTTCGGTTTCAGTTTCAGTTTGGACTCAAAGTATTTTGCCTGTTTCTTGCTATTTTCATTTTATAAACTGTTCCAGGAGGTAAAATGCACTTTAGTTGTGGCTCACTGTCGGGGTAACTTAAAAGATATAGTTTGCTTTCCGGAAGGAGATTGAATCTGCTGGTTGAGACTGGCTCAGAATCTTAGGAAAAGGACCAGCCCCATTCAAGTGAGAATACAGTGTGCTGGGTCACGCTCTCGAATAGGGGCTTTTGATTTATTGGATTTTGTTATTGAATTGGAACAGTTAAGGGGGAATTCATTAAGTGTTTTATGTAGCTGTGTGGTGTCTTTATGTTTGTAATTGATAAAAATTCTTGCGGTTTGTTTATATATGTGATATTCTAGTTCCTGTTTACCTGATTTTTAAAAGATATTATTTTACGGGATGGGAACGACGCTGGCCGGGCCCAGCGTTTGTTGCCCATCCCCAATTGCCCCTTGAGAAGGTGGTGGGTGAGCCGCCTTCTTGAACCCCGCTGCATTCCTGAGGTGTAGGTACACCCACTGTGCTGTTAGGGAGGGAGTTCCAGGGTTTTGTCCCAGCGACAGTGAAGGAACGGCCGATATATTTCCCAGTCGGGACGGTGAGTGACTCGGAGGGGAACTTCCAGGTGGTAGGGTTTCCAGGTATCTGCTGCCCTTGTCCTTCTAGATGGTAGAGGTCGTGGGTTTGGAAGGTGCTGCCTAAGGAGCCTTGGTGAGTTGGTGCGGTGCATCTTGTAGAAGGTACACACGGGAGGACTTCCGGTGACGGCGGGCGGGAGGAGGCCACACAATGGAGGGCTCCCGTTCGGGAATGGCATTTTCGGGGCTTTAAGCCCGGTCCCAGGGTCCACGGAGGCGGCAGAAGCAGGGAGAAGGCACGGAGGAGGCACAGTGAAGACACAGGAGGAAGAAAAGAACAAAGAAAAATGTCGAGGGTGAGCAAGAAAACGGCCGGAAAAAAAACAGCTGAAGGTCCGTCGGGGAGTGGAAAGGTCACCGCGGGGTCACCAGGAAAATGGAGGCTGGAGCACCAGGGAAGGCCGCACTGCTTACGGCTGAAGAAATAACTAAGGTGATGGCTGCGGAATTTGAAAAGCAGTTGGCGCAGATTGAGAAATGTATGGAGACGGTGAGGAAGGAGATGAGGGAGGTTTTGAGTGTGCTGGTGGAGGAGGCGGTTTCCCCAGTGAGGACGGAGGTGGCGAGCGCAGTGGCGGAGGTGCGAGAGCAAGGGGAGGCGCTGAAGGAAGTGGAGGAGACGTTATTGCAGCATGGTGATCAACTTGCCTCGATGGGGAAGGAGATGCGGAAGGTGATGGACACTAACAAGGATCTGCGAGGAAAAATGGAAGATCTGGAAAACAGAATTTGAGGATTATGGGGCAGCCCGAAGGAGTTGAAGGACCAAAGCCGACTGAGTATTTTGCCGCGATGTTGGCAAAACTATTGGGGGAGGGGGTGGATCCCTCCCGATATGAACTGGATCGGGCTCATCGGTCGTGGAGGCCTGTACCAAAGGCGAGTGAGCCGCCAAGGGCAGTGACTCTGTGCTTCCGTAGGTACAGGGCGAAGAAGGTGGTCCTGAGCTGGGCCAAGCAGAAGCGGGTGGTGCAGTGGGCTGGAGCTGGTATACGTGTATACCAGGACTTTACGGTGGAGCTGGCGAGGAGGCGGGCTGCCTTCAACCGGGTGAAGAGGGCACTGTACATTAGCAAGGTGCGGTGCGGCATTGTATATCCAGCGAAGCTGAGGGTAGCTTACAAGCTCAGGGACTTTTATTTTGGAACGGCGGAAGCAGCGGAGGAGTTTGCGAAGGCAGAAGGACTGTGGCAGAACTGACAAATTGAGGAATGGCCATGTGCCGATGTAACCTCATGACTGTATTTTCTTCTTTTTTGTATCACTGCGTGCGGGTGTAGAGGCTAAAGGAGCCAATGTTGTATATATTTGGACAAGGGAAGTGATGGGACTTTCACTTGAAAGGAGGGCTCTTTGGGGTGTAGGTGGATATGCGGGGTTTGTGTGCTAAAAGGGGATCTTTGGGCTTTCCTAGGGCTGGGCAAGGGGGAAAGGGACCCGGGCAGGGGCCTCCACGCTGGCCGGTTTAATCCGGCCAGAGAATGGGGTGAGGTGGGGGGAGGGGCTGCGGCCATCGGAGCCTGGCAGACCAGAGTCCGAGTGGTCTAGCCGGGGTGGAAAGTTGGGGGGAAGGAACCGAGGTTGGGAGGAGGAGTTTTACAAGAGGCAGTGGACGGGAGGAGCTGGAGACCGGGGGCGGGGAGCTGTGTAAGATTAAGGGTGACTACGGGTAATCCCTGATTCCCTTTTGTCATTTGTTTATGTAAACATGCGGGCTGATGTCTGGGGGTTGGTGGGTAGATTGGATCGTTGTTATTATGGGGACTGACATATCTTGCTGATTATTGTTTATTGTTGATGGATGTAAATGTGGAAGAAAACGTGAAAAAGGAGAATTTAAAAAGAAGGTACACACGGCTGTCGCTGTGCGTCGGTGGGGGAGGGAGTGAATGTTTGTGTAAGGGCCAGAACATTAGGGAGAGGCGGTGGTCTTGAGGTATTGTCGCTAGACGAGTCATGCAGAGAACCAGGGTAATGCTCCGAGGAGCCGGGTTCAAGTCCCGGATGGTGAAACTTGAATTCAATATAAATCCAGGAATTAAATCCATCAAACTATTGTCGATTGTTGCAAAAACCCACCTGGTTCACGAATGTCCTTTAGGGAAGGAAATCTGCCGTCCTTACCCCGTCTGGCCTACACGTGACTCCAGGCCCATAGCAATGCGGTCGACTCTTAAAATGCCCCAGCGAGACACTCAGTTCAAGGGTTATTAGTGATGGGCAACAAATGCAAATTAAAATAAATCAAGCTCGATAGAGTGACCCACTCCCAAGGACTGGAGTCGCGTGGAGACGGAGCTCGCCCTCGATTCCGTTACCTTGGTGTCGTTGGCCACGGGCTTCCTCCACCCGTTCGGATCCTCGGCGTACTGCCAGTGGATGGTTGCGGACTGGCCGCCCTTGGGCGGTGACGCTTCTGTGACGATCACCTTCCCGCGCGGGGGGATCATGCCGCACTCGCGGGCCACGGAGACTGCCGTCAGCATGTTGTCCCCTGTCAATGGGAAGGAAGGGGGGGTTTAAATGCGGCGCTTGGAGTCTCTCCATCCCTCCCCTACCCCTCTCCCATCGTCAGGCATGCTGTTCCCCCCCACCTGACCCCGCCGCAACTCCCTAACCTCCACCACCCCCCCCCCTCCTCGAAACAACTGGAGTTCAGTTAACAAAACGGTCAACTGCATCCCTAACCTTTCACCCCCGCACACTTTTCATCCAGAGGAAGAGCAATTTCGACTATTTACAGGTTTTACCCCTCCGGTCCTTGCCTCAACATCGCAACGTGCGCGGTCTCTTTCCACCGAATTCCTACAGCGGAGGAGGCGGCCATTCGGCCCATCAGGTCTGCGCCGATCCTCCGAAGGAGCACCCCATCTCGGCCCACTCCCTGGGCCCTATCCCTGTAACTCTGCGCCAATCACGGCAAAGCCACCCTGACCTGCATATCTCTGGACTGTGGGAGGAAACCGGAGCACCCGGAGGAAACCCACGCACACACGGGGAGAACGTGCAGACTCCGCGCAGACAGTGACCCAAGCCGGGAATCGAACCCAGATCCTTGGCGCTGTGAGGCAGCAGTGTTAGCTGCCGTGCCACCATTCCACCCCAAGATCACAGGTTTAAGCCTCACGATTCAGGCCGACTCTCCCAGCGCCCGTACCGAGGGAGTGCCGCACTGCCTTTCGGAGATGTGCTGCGGAGGGTTGGACGTAAAAAGTATCTTCACTATTTCAAAGAGGAACGCGAGGAATTCTTCCCAATAACTATCCACCACACTACCAAACCCATCAGCCACTCGTTTCTCTCCTTGAGGTTTGCCCTGGCTAAATTGGTCGACGGGTTTCCTACTTTACAACAGAGACCCCCTCTCCCGCGTCCGCTCCAGCGGGGCCACGGCCTCCTCCGCAGGCTTCGCTACGGCGTCCAGCCACTTACCCGTCACCATCACCAAGCGGATACAGGCTCGCCGGAGCTCACTGAGGATGGGGATCGAACGCGGTTTCAGCTTGTTCTGCATCATGATCAGCCCCAGGAACTCCATGTTGCCCTCGATCACAGCCCTGCGGAGAAAATGGCATTGTTTGGTTAAGCACATTGCCCTAGGCGGAGCTCCGGGCGACACTGAACATAGAACAACAGGCCCTTCGGCCCACGATGTTGTGCCGAACCTTTGTCCTAGATTAATCATAGATTATCATTGAATTTACAGTGCAGGAGGCGGCCATTCGGCCCTTTGAGTCTGCACCGGCTCTTGGAAAGAGCACCCTACCGAAACTCAACACCTCCACCCAACACTAAGGCCAACTTTGGACACCAAGGGCAATTTATCATGGCCCAATCCACCTAACCTGCACATCTTTGGACTGTGGGAGGAAACCGGAGCACCCGGAGGAAACCCACGCAGACACGGGGAGGACGTGCAGACTCCGCACAGACAGTGACCCAGCGGGGAATTGAACCGGGGACGCTGGAGCTGTGAAGCAATTGTGCTAACCACAATGCTACCGTGCTGCCCTTAAGAACAAATAAATCTACACTATATAATTTTACCGTAATCCATGTACCTATCCAATAGCTGCTTGAAGGTCCCTAATGTTTCCGACTCAACTACTTCCACAGGCAGTGCATTCCATGCCCCCACTACTCTCTGGGTAAAGAACCTACCTCTGACATCCCCCCTATATCTTCCACCTTAAATTTATGTCCCCTTGTAATGGTTTGTTCCACCCAGGGAAAAAGTCTCTGACTGTCTACTCTATCTATTCCCCTGATCATCTTATAAACCTCTATCAAGTCGCCCCTCATCCTTCTCCGTTCTAATGAGAACAGGCCTAGCACCCTCAACCTTTCCTCGTAAGACCTACTCTCCATTCCAGGCAACATTCTGGTAAATCTCCTTTGCACCTTTTCCAAAGTTTCCACATCCTTCCTAAAATGAGGCGACCAGAACTGTACACAGTACTCCAAATGTGGCCTTACCAAAGTTTTGACAGCGCTCGGAACACCTTGTGGGGCGTGAGGGGGGTCTAAAGCAGCCAGGATGAAGAGCGACAGCTTCGCGGTGAGTCAAGAGACTGGCTCCATAATTGGGGTGCTGGCGCTCCCTGCAAATACCCTGGCTAGGTTAGAGTCCAGGGGGAAATTAGGAGTCGGGATTAAATCAGGGTGCTTGCTCCTGGCTGGAGAGGAATAAAGAAACTTTCACTTCTCACGATTACTGGACGTCTGCAATGGTCTTCACATTGGTGTGTAGTCGCTGTTTTACTGTGGGGAAACACTGTGAGCTGAGCTGGGTGCTTGCTTGTATATCTCGTTGATGCTCATGCCTGCTCCATCATTCATACGGTCCTGGAACAGATGCAGCTCCAACAACACTGGAGAAGCTCAACGCCGTCCAGGACAGAGCAGTCCCGCTTGATCGGCACCCCACCCACCACGTTAAACATTCGCTCCCCCCACCGCCGACGCACAGCGGCAGCCGTGTGTACCGTCTACAAGATGGCGCACATTAGTAAGCATTGCGCAGGTCAAGGACACACAGCCTGAGTGAGAGAGATACAGACCGAGTGAGAATTTGGTAATTTGGTGCAGTGAGGTAATTCGGTGAAGAGTGGGAGAAGGTGCTTTTTCCCGACAGTTTTGTTTTGTTCTCTCTCTTTCTTCGGGCCTAATTTCGGGAGCCGTTCGGAGGAGGAGGAGCAGTCTCTGTGAGTATAAAAACCTAACGGAAACTTCCTGTTTTCCAGTTTTTTTTCCCAAAAGTGACGTCAGAGGGAAGCTGTGATCTGGGTGGTTGATCGCAAATCTGCCCCAAATTAAAAAAAAAACACAGCTAAACTCAAACTTAAATTAAATTAATTAATGAGTGATGGCTGGTCAGGTGATGTGCTTGAGCTGCTTGATGTGGGAGCTGGCAGATCCCATTGCGAGCTGCAGCGACCACATCTGCAGTAAGTGTTGGCTGCTCGAAGAGCTCCGGCTCAGAGTTGATGAGCTGGAGTCTGAGCTTCAAACACTGAGGCACATCCGGGAGGGGGAGACTTACCTGGACACTGTGTTTCTGGAGGCAGTCACACCTGTCAGAGTAAGTAGTTTAAATCCTGCCAGTGGCCAGGGACAGCAGGGTGTGACTGCAAGTCAGGCAGGTAAAGGGAACCAGCAGTCAGGAACTCAGGAGCCTCAGCCCTTGACTCTGTCCAACAGGTATGAGGCACTTGCTCCCTGTGTGGATGGCGAACAGGGCTGCAGGAAGGATGAGTCAGCTGACCAAGGCACCAAGGTTCAGCAGGCCATTCAAGGGGAGGGAGTAAATAGGCAAGTTGTAGTTGTAGGGGATTCTATTATCAGGGGGATAGATAGTATCCTTTGTGAGCAGGATAAAGAGTCCCGCATGGTATGTTGCCTGCCCGGTGCTAGGGTGCGGGACATCTCTGACCGGCTTGAAAGGATACTGGAGAGGGAGGGGGAGGATCCAGTTGTTGTGGTCCATGTCGGTACCAACAACATCGGCAAGTCTAGGAAAGAGGACCTGTTTAGAGATTATAAAGAGCTAGGATTCAAATTAAAAAACAGGTCCTCAAGGGTCATAATCTCCGGATTACTGCCCGAGCCACGTGCAAATTGACATAGGGAGGCAAGAATAAGGGAAGTTAACACGTGGCTGAAAGAGTGGTGTGGGAATGAGGGGTTCCTTTTCATGGGACACTGGCATCAGTTTTGGGACAGGGGGGACCTATACCGTTGGGATGGTCTCCACCTGAACCGAGCTGGGACCAGTGTTCTGGCGAAAAGAATAAATAGGGTGGTCAATAGGACTTTAAACTAATGATTGGAGGGGAAGGGAAAGTCAGGGAACCAAGAGGTGAAGTAATCAGTGGAAGCATAGCTGCTTAGGAATACAAAAAAGCACGAAAAGACAAAACTCAGGAGAGGTTACGATAGTCCCCATCCCACAAAATATGACACAGTGTAGGGAAAGGCTCAGTAAACCAAGGTCCACCACACTAAGAAAACAAAAAGGGACGGTCAATAGAGAATTAAAGGTGCTATATTTAAATGCGCGCAGTGTACGGAACAAGGTAGATGAGCTTGTGGCCCAGATTGTGACTGGCAGGTATGATGTGGTAGGCATCACAGAGACATGGTTGCAGGGGGTTCAGGACTGGCATTTAAACATCCAGGGATTCACAACCTATCGAAAAGACAGGGAGGTGGGCAGAGGGGGCGGGGTTGCCTTGTTAATTAGGAATGAAATTAAATCAATAGCACTAAACGACATAGGGTCAGATGATGTGGAGTCTGTGTGGGTAGAGTTGAGGAACCACAAAGGCAAAAAAACCATAATGGGAGTTATGTACAGGCCTCCTAACAGTGGTCAGGACCGGGGGCACAAAATGCACCACGAAATAGAAAGTGCATGTCAGAAAGGCAAGGTCACAGTGATCATGGGGGACTTCAATATGCAGGTGGACTGGGTAAATAATGCTGTCAGTGGACCCAAGGAAAGGGAATTCATTGAATGTTTACAGGAGGGCTTTTTGGAACAGCTTGTGATGGAGCCCACGAGGGAACAGGCCATTCTGGACTTAGTGTTATGTAATGAGCCAGACTTGATTAAAGATCTTAAAGTAAGGGAGCACTTAGGAGGCAGTGATCATAATATGGTAGACTTCAATCTCCAATTTGAAAGAAAGAAGGTAGAATCAGATGTAAAGGTGTTACAGTTAAATAAAGGTAGCTACAGGGGCATGAGGGAGGAACTGACGAAAATCGACTGGGAGCAGAGCCTAGTGGGAAAGACAGTAGAACAGCAATGGTAGGGGTTTCTGGGAGTAATTGAGGACACAGTACAGAGGTTCATCCCAAAGAAAAGAAAGGTTATCAGAGGGGGGGATTAGGCAGCCATGGCTGACAAAGGAAGTTAGGGAATGCATCAAAGCAAAAGAGAAAGCCTATAATGTGGCAAAGAGTAGTGGGAAGTCAGAAGATTGGGGAGGCTACAAAAACAAAGAGAGGATAACAAAGAGAGAAATAAGGAAAGAGAGGATCAAATATGAAGGTAGGCTAGCCAGTAACATTAGGAATGATAGTAAAAGTTTCTTTAAATACATTAAAAACAAACGGGAGGCAAAAGTTGACATTGGGTCGCTCCAAAATGACGCTGGTAATTTTGTGATGGGAGACAAGGAAATAGCTGAGGAACTAAATAAGTACTTTGCGTCAGTCTTCACAGTAGAAGACATGAGTAATATCCCACCAATTCCGGAGAGTCAGGGGGCAGAGTTGAATATGGTAGCCATCACAAAGGAGAAAGTGCTAGAGAAACTAAGAGGTCTAAAAATTGATAAATCTCCGGGCCCAGATGGACTACATCCTAGAGTTCTAAAGGAGATAGCTGAAGAAATAGTGGAGGCGTTAGTTATGATCTTTCAAAAGTCACTGGAGTCCGGGAAAGTCCCAGAGGATTGGAAAATCGCTGTTGTAATCCCCCTGTTCAAGAAGGGAACAAGAAAAAAGATGGAAAGTTATAGGCCAATTAGCCTAACCTCGGTTGTTGGCAAGATTCTAGAATCCATTGTTAAGGATGAGATTTCTAAATTCTTGGAAGTGCAGGGTCAGATTAGGACAAGTCAGCATGGATTTAGTAAGGGGAGGTTGTGCCTGACAAACCTGTTAGAGTTCTTTGAAGAGATAACAAATAGGTTAGACCAAGGAGAGCCAATGGATGTTATCTATCTTGACTTCCAAAAGGTCTTTGATAAGGTGCCTCACGGGAGACTGCTGAGTAAAATAAGGGCCCATGGTATTCGAGGCAAGGTACTAACATGGATTGACGATTGGCTGTCAGGCAGAAGGCAGAGAGTTGGGATAAAAGGTTCTTTTTCGGAATGGCAACCGGTGACGAGTGGTGTCCCGCTGGGTTCAGTGTTGGGGCCACAGCTGTTCTCTTTATATATTAACGATCTAGATGACGGGACTGGGGGCATTCTGGCTAAGTTTGCCGATGATACAAAGATAGGTGGAGGGGCAGGTAGTATGGAGGAGGTGGGGAGGCTGCAGAAAGATTTAGACAGTTTAGAAGAGTGGTCCAAGAAATGGCTGATGAAATTCAACGTGGGCAAGTGTGAGGTCTTGCACTTTGGAAAAAAGAATAGAGGCATGGACTATTTTCTAAACGGTGACAAAATTCATAATGCTGAAGTGCAAAGGGACTTGGGAGTCCTAGTCCAGGATTCTCTAAAGGTAAACTTGCAGGTTGAGTCCGTAATTAAGAAAGCAAATGCAATGTTGTCATTCATCTCAAGAGGCTTGGAATATAAAAGCAGGGATGTACTTCTGAAGCTTTATAAAGCATTAGTTAGGCCCCATTTAGAATACTGTGAGCAATTTTGGGCCCCACACCTCAGGAAGGACATACTGGCACTGGAGCGGGTCCAGCGGAGATTCACACGGATGATCCCAGGAATGGTAGGCCTAACATACGATGAACGTCTGAGGATCCTGGGATTATATTCATTGGAGTTTAGGAGGTTGAGGGGAGATCTAATAGAAACTTACAAGATAATGAATGGCTTAGATAGGGTGGATGTAGGGAAGTTGTTTCCATTAGCAGGGGAGACTAGGACCCGGGGGCACAGCCTTAGAATAAAAGGGAGTCACTTTAGAACAGAGATGAGGAGAAATTTCTTCAGCCAGAGAGTGGTGGGTCTGTGGAATTCATTGCCACAGAGGGCGGTGGAAGCCGGGACGTTGAGTGTCTTTAAGACAGAAGTTGATAAATTCTTGATTTCTCGAGGAATTAAGGGCTATGGAGAGAGAGCGGGTAAATGGAGTTGAAATCAGCCATGATTGAATGGCGGAGTGGACTCGATGGGCCGAATGGCCTTACTTCCGCTCCTATGTCTTATGGTCTTATGCACGGCAGCAACTCGCCAAGGCTCCTCAGGCAGCACCTTCCAAACCCACGGCCTCTACCATCTAGGAGGACAAGAGCAGCAGATACCTGGGAACCCCACCACCTGGAGGTTCTCCTCCGAGTCGCTCACTGCCTCGACTGGGAAATATATCGGCCGTTCCTTCACTGTCGCTGGGACAACATCCCCTCCCTCCCTAACAGCACAGTGGGTGTACCTACACGTCAGGGACTGCAGCGGCTCAAGAAGGCGGCTCACCCACCACCTTCTCATGGGGCAATTAGGGATGGGTAATACATGCCCCCACATCTCGAGAATGAACTTTGAAAAAGGGATTGCAGCTCAGCTGGGCGGCGAGTGGCTTTCCTTCGTCCGTCACTCGCTGACCCGACAGGTCACCAGTGCGGCCACACCTCAAATTCGAAACCCTTCTCCCGGTTTTCAAATCCCTCCCCGCGGCCTCGCACCCTTCACTCCCCGCTCTCTGAAGCCTCCTCCGGCCCCCACAACCCTCCGAGATCTGTGCGCTCCTCCCATTCTCATCGCGGGCGCAGCCCTCGTGGCTCCCATCGTTCCGCAGGAAAGAGGCCTATCGGCCCATTGGATCCGCTGCAAACCCTAGAAGGAGCACCCCACTGAGCCCAACCCCCCCCCCCAATCCCCATCTCCCATGCTTCGATCATGGCCAATCTACCTAACCTGCACATCTTTGGACTGTGGGAGGAAACCGGAGCACCCGGAGGAAACCCACGCAGACACGGGGGAGAACGTGCAAACTCCGCACAGTGACCCAGCGGGGAATCGAGCCGTGAGGCAGCAATGCTAACCCACTGCACCGTGTTCCCCTTCAGCTGCCTGGGGCCCCCCAAGCTCTGGAATTCCCTCCCTAAAACCTCTCTCTCTTCCTTTAAGACACATGGAACACACTATAGACATCGAGGTTGCCGTTGTCCCTTACCTGTTGACGCTCTGCACCCTGTGCCAGGTGAGCTTTGCCTCCAGCTTTCGATGAGCCAGTGCGATCACCCTCAGTCCCTGGTGCGTGTACTTCTCCAAAACCTCAGAGAAATTCTCCGGAACTGGCTCGAAAGAAAAAGAAAGTCACGGGTCAGTGGCAGCCGCTGCGGTCAATTCTTGCCCTTTCTGGAACCTTCTTGCCGCCAGGGCCAGTCCGGGATTCGGAGAGCAGCCGGATATGACTGTCGCAGAACAGTCTGGGGGCGTTTAAACTCACTGCCGCAGCTGGTACACAGACCAGGAGAGCCGTCACAGTGCCCGGCCTCACAGCTCCTCAATCACCAAGTCATCCACTTCCAACTCTGCAACATCGACACCCAGCTCCTGTTGAAACCCTCAGTCAAAAGCCAAATAATTCGAACCGGACTGGACAGGGTCGATGCAGGAAGGATGTTCCCGATGGTGGGGGGGACTGGACAGGGTCGATGCAGGAAGGATGTTCCCGATGGTGGGAGGGGGACTGGGCAGGGTCGATGCAGGAAGGATGTTCCCGATGGTGCGGGGGGGACTGGACAGGGTCGATGCAGGAAGGATGTTCCCGATGGGGGGGGGGACTGGACAGGGTCGATGCAGGAAGGATGTTCCCGATGGTGGGGGCGACTGGACAGGGTCGATGCAGGAAGGATGTTCCTGATGGTGGGGGGGGACTGGACAGGGTCGATGCAGGAAGGATGTTCCCGATGGTGGGGGCGACTGGACAGGGTCGATGCAGGAAGGATGTTCCTGATGGTGGGGGGGGGACTGGACAGGGTCGATGCAGGAAGGATGTTCCCGATGGTGGGGGGGACTGGACAGGGTCGATGCAGGAAGGATGTTCCCGATGGTGGGGGGGACTGGACAGGGTCGATGCAGGAAGGATGTTCCTGATGGTGGGGGGGACTGGACAGGGTCGATGCAGGAAGGATGTTCCCGATGGTGGGGGGGACTGGACAGGGTCGATGCAGGAAGGATGTTCCTGATGGTGGGGGGGGACTGGACAGGGTCGATGCAGGAAGGATGTTCCCGATGGTGGGGGGGACTGGACAGGGTCGATGCAGGAAGGATGTTCCTGATGGTGGGGGGGACTGGACAGGGTCGATGCAGGAAGGATGTTCCCGATGGTGTTGGGGGGACTGGACAGGGTCGATGCAGGAAGGATGTTCCTGATGGTGGGGGGGGACTGGACAGGGTCGATGCAGGAAGGATGTTCCCGATGGTGGGGGGGACTGGACAGGGTCGATGCAGGAAGGATGTTCCCGATGGTGGGGGGGACTGGACAGGGTCGATGCAGGAAGGATGTTCCTGATGGTGGGGGGGGACTGGACAGGGTCGATGCAGGAAGGATGTTCCCGATGGTGGGGGGGACTGGACAGGGTCGATGCAGGAAGGATGTTCCCGACGGTGGGGGGTGTCCAGAACCAGGGGTCACAGTCTGAGGATTCGGGGGAGACCATTGAGGACAGAGATGGGGAGACATATCTTCACCCAGAGAGTGGCCGGCCTGTGGAATTCACTACCACAGGAAGCAGATGAGGCCAAAACATTACGTGTTTTCAAGTACTTGGGGCGCAGGGGATCAAAGGATATTGGGGGGGGGGGGGAGCAGGGATCAGGCCATTGAGTTGGATGATTTTGTTAAAGGCACCTCTAATGTTCACCTCAACCACGAACTGTACATGTGCACATGCATGCATACATACACGCATACACAAGTACATACACACTCGCACATACACACTCACACGCATACATACACACACACAGGCATACACACACACGCACACGCGCAAACACACATGCGCACATACACACACACATCTACCCTCTAGAACCAGCCAGTTCGCGGGTCGGTGTAAAGGGGAGAGCCAGACCCACCCGTCTCCTTTCTACACAGACTGGCCACCGTTTCTGGCGCCCCCTTCATGTAGGCGGTCAGCCGCCTCTCGCCAAGGGTCCGGGTTACCACACTCATGCGTTGGAGGGCAGAGGAGAAGGGGAACTGGCTGATGATGCCAATCTCGTAGGAATTCTGCAGAGAAATAGAAATTAAAGGTGGTCAAGAGGTGCGTGGGGAGAAACCAAACGGCACTGTATCATAGCAACGCACTTCACCCCAAAGCAGCCAGGAAGTGAAAACCCTCTTGTTGTGTCGGGCTAACTAGGCAGCCATTTTATGAAGAGCAAGATTCCCACCACAGGCCTACCACACGCAATGGCCACTTAGCGCGCACCTTTCCTCCGTGGTCAAGGCAGGAATGTTGGCCCAGGAGGCTTGCGAGAGCCCCCAGCTCCACTTCTCAGGATATTCTCACACCAGCCACGGCTGAGTAAGCACAAGGTGTCAGAGCAACAGCTTGTTTGAAGCACAGCGTGCCCTAGGCAACTCTGGTCAACTAGTGGTCCCCCCACCCCCCCCCCCCCCCCCCCCCACCCCCATTCTTCCGTTATTGGCGGCACAACGACAGTCATCGTGGGCCTGTGTCCTACAACTCCCCTCTCCCGGCTTTCTACCCGTCTCATCATCTTCACAACCTCATCTCCTCCATCCAACCTTCAATACTTCCTTATACTTGGTCAACATGACGGAGGTTTCACTAAATTCATGCACATTCCAGCAAGGCTGTGACCGTTTCCATATCCGTAACCTCCGCCAGCCCTACAACCCTCCCCATGTCTGTAACCTCCTCCAGTCCCTACAACCCTCCCTATCTCTGTAACCTCCTCCAGTCCCTACAACCCTCCCCATGTCTGTAACCTCCTCCAGTCCCTACAACCCTCCCCATGTCTGTAACCTCCTCCAGTCCCTACAACCCTCCCGATCTCGGTAACCTCCTCCAGTCCCTACAATCCTCCCTATCTCTGTAACCTCCTCCAGTCCCTACAACCCTCCCCATGTCTGTAACCTCCTCCAGTCCCTACAACCCTCCCCATGTCTGTAACCTCCTCCAGTCCCTACAACCCTCCCCATGTCTGTAACCTCCTCCAGTCCCTACAACCCTCCCGATCTCGGTAACCTCCTCCAGTCCCTACAATCCTCCCTATCTCTGTAACCTCCTCCAGTCCCTACAACCCTCCCCATGTCTGTAACCTCCTCCAGTCCCTACAACCCTCCCGATCTCGGTAACCTCCTCCAGTCCCTACAATCCTCCCTATCTCTGTAACCTCCTCCAGTCCCTACAACCCTCCCGATCTCGGTAACCTCCTCCAGTCCCTACAACCCTCCCTATCTCTGTAACCTCCTCCAGTCCCTACAACCCTCCTGATCTCGGTAACCTCCTCCAGTCCCTACAACCCTCCCCATGTCTGCAACCTCCTCCTGTCCCTACAACCCTCCCTATCTCTGTAACCTCCTCCAGTCCCTACAATCCTCCCTATCTCTGTAACCTCCTCCAGTCCCTACAATCCTCCTTATCTCTGTAACCTCCTCCAGTCCCTACAACCCTCCCTATCTCTGTAACCTCCTCCAGTCCCTACAACCCTCCCTTTCTCTGTAACCTCCTCCAGTCCCTACAACCCTCCCTATCTCTAACTTCCTCCAGTTCCTACAGCCCTCCCTTTCTCTGTAACCTCCAGTCCCTACAACCCTCCCTTTCTCTGTAACCTCCTCCTGTCCCTACAACCCTCCCTATCTCTGTAACCTCCTCCAGTCCCTACAATCCTCCCTATCTCTGTAACCTCCTCCAGTCCCTACAATCCTCCTTATCTCTGTAACCTCCTCCAGTCCCTACAACCCTCCCTTTCTCTGTAACCTCCTCCAGTCCCTACAATCCTCCCTATCTCTGTAACCTCCTCCAGTCCCTACAATCCTCCTTATCTCTGTAACCTCCTCCAGTCCCTACAACCCTCCCTATCTCTGTAACCTCCTCCAGTCCCTACAACCCTCCCTTTCTCTGTAACCTCCTCCAGTCCCTACAACCCTCCCTATCTCTAACTTCCTCCAGTTCCTACAGCCCTCCCTTTCTCTGTAACCTCCAGTCCCTACAACCCTCCCTATCTCTGTAACCTCCTCCAGTTCCTACAGCCCTCCCTTTCTCTGTAACCTCCAGTCCCTACAACCCTCCCTTTCCCTGTAACCTCCTCCAGTCCCTACAACCTACCCTATCTCTGTAACCTCCTCGGACGCTCTAACCCTCCCCATCGCCGTTACCTCCTCCAGCCCATCCAACCAGCCACTCCAACCCTCCCTATCTCTGCAACGTCCTCCGTTAAAAAAAACAAACTAGTGGCTGTGCCTTCACTCTGCGTCCTTAACTCCGGAAATCCCTCCCGAAAAACCGTTCCACCTCTCTCTCTCTCTCTCTCCTCATTTCAGATGCTCATTAAAATCGACCTCTTTTGATCACCTGCCCTCATGTCTCCTCAGTCAAATGTTTTTCTAGACTGCCAGTTGTTCTTATGAAGAGATTTGCTGCAAGATCGGACACAAGAGCGCTTTGGAGAGCCAGTGACACTCGATACCGCGACAGCGACCTCCCACATCGCCGCGACACCCCCTCCCCCATGCAATCCTCTTCACGCACGGGCATAGTCACCCCCACGATAAGGCGCCGCCTCACGCAGCAGGGAGATGAGCGAGGTTGTGCCGGGAGAGGCCTCACATGGTAGAAGAGCAGGTGCGGTTGCTGGAAAGTGGGAGGTGGGGAGGTTTGCACGAATCATGGGAGCAGTCCTGCGTACACGGGGGACATGGGTGTTGGGGGGGGACGGGGACGTGGAAGACAGCATGGTACTCACCATCAGCTCCTGGAGCTCCTGCAGAGGAAGAGGGGGAAAAAAAAATAAAGAATATCAGTACTATGGGAGAAACAAATCATCCCCCACCACCCCCAATCGTCCGTGGAGTTACTCCCGGGTTAACATTAACAAAAAGGACAATCAAGTACACACAGAAACAATGGAGAGAATTCTGCGCCCCTCGCTCACGAACGTCACCCTTGCATCCATCTCTACGGGTGCTGTTGATGGTGCCTTGTATATCGCCTGCCCTTCCCAACCCCATCACATTCCAAACAAGCAAGCAGGAAAAATAACCCGGAGACGAGGGGGGGGGGCCTCGTAACCGCGGAGTGGGGCTAGCCCACCTTTTCTGCTGTACCGTAAAAACAAGTCTATTTATTAGGATTGTCAAACAAAAGCAGAAAGACAGCTGTCGGCGTATAACAGGCACAGCACAAATAGTCATTACCACATTGGGAGCCTGTCAGAGAATAATACAGTGCGAAAGAGCCACTTCGGCCCATCGAGTCTGCACCGATGAAAATCACCTGACCTGCCCACCTAATCCCATTGGCCAGCACTTGACCCATAACCTTGAATGTTGTGACGTGCCAAGTGCTCGTCCAGGTGCTTTGTAAAGGATGTGAGGCAACCCGCCTCTAGCCCCCCCCCCCCGGCAGCGCGTTCCAGACCCTCACCACCCTCTGGGGAAAAACATTCTTCCTCACACCTCCTCCCTAAATCTCCCACCCCTCACCTTGAACTTGTCCCCCCCTCGTAACTGACCCTTCAACGAAGGGGGAACAGCCCCTCCCTGTCCACGCCCCTCATAACCTTGTCCACCTCGATCAGGCCGCCCCTCAGTCTTCTCTGCTCCAGCGAAAACAACCCGAGCCTCTCCAAACTCTCTTCGTAACTGAAATGTCCCATCCCAGGCACCATCCCGGTGAATCTCCTCTGCACCCCCTCCAGCGCAACCACATCCTTCCTATAATGAGAGTCACTCAGGGACAAAATCCCTAACATGGTTCTGGTTTAGCACAGGGCTAAATCGCTGGCTTTGAAAGCAGACCGAGGCAGGCCAGCAGCACGGTTCGATTCCCGTACCGGCCTCCCCGAACAGGCGCCGGAATGTGGCGACTAGGGGCTTTTCACAGTAACTTCATGTGAAGCCTACTTGTGACAATAAGCGATTTCCATTTCATTGCATGGATAAATGACCCGTCTGCACCCAACCAGGATACAGGCAGCATCGTAGATCGACATCTCACCCACAGCTACGCAACAAAATGACCGAAGCAAACAAAAGCCCCGAGGACCCCAGCGCCAAGGGGAATCGACCAACTCTTACAGGTTAAACCCGTCTCCAGATCCAGACGGGAACAGGCAGCCACCCCACACCGTCGAGATGGCAAACTGGCCAAGACAACGAGAGGATCGGGCACAGCCAATGCTCGGCAGTCCGCCTCGGGTCACCCAGAGGAGAAGGAGAAAGTGGGCAGGACCAAGAGCAGGAAACCCAACCTCCATCACCCCATCTCCCAGGCGAGGAGAGAACAGATCCACGAGCACCAGTGGCGCCCTCAAGAGGACACCAGGATGTCGCCGGGCCCAGAACCAAGAAGAGCATGCACTGATCCCAATTGAAGGCCCTGTCCAGGTCGGGAGGATCGTCTGAACAATCCCCAGAATGGGGACGCCCTGGGGGGGGGGGGGGGGGGGGGGATTAATTGATTGCTTTATTGTCACATGTACCGAAGTACAGTGAAAAGTATTTTTCTGCGGTCGAGGGAACGTACACAGTAGACAAAAAGAATAATCGACAGAGAACATTGACAAATGGTACATCGACAAACTGATTGGCTACAGTGCGGAACAAGGGGCCAAACAAGAGCAGCATAGGGCGTCGTGAATAGTGCAGGAGACAGATCAGTCCGAGGGGGAGTCGTTGAGGAGTCTGGTAGCTGTGGGGAAGAAGCTGTTTATGTCTGGATGTGCGGGTCTTCAGACTTCTGTATCTTCTGCCTGATGGAAGGGTCCGGAAGAGGGCAAAGCCTGGGTGGGAGGGGTCTCTGACAATGCTGACTGCCTTCCTGAGGCAGCGGGAGGTGTAGACAGGATCAATGTGGGGGTGGCAAGCTTGTGTGATGCGTTGGGCTGCGTTCCCCACACTCTGCAGTTTCTTACGATCTTGGGCCGAGCAGTTGTCATAACAAGGGCCAACCCACAACCCCCCCACTGGGAGACTCCCCCCCCCAACCAGGACCACTTAGAAGGATTAGGCCAACCGAAGGCAAGCACAGGTCAGAGAGTGTCCATGTTACCGAGGCTCACCCATCCAGCAGCACCACAGCCAGCCCTCCCAGGCACCAGTACAAAGAAGCAATGCCCACCAAAAGCTCTCAAAGCCAGAGGAAAAGTGAAGTCGTACAGGAACTGGCAGAACCAACCCCTTGGATTCACAAACTATATCCTAAGATATTACCACTGGACGCGGACCAGCCAACCAATCTCCGCGAAGGCCCCATCCAACTCCCTGGAGAAATAATTATTGGAAACAGCATTTCCCTGACCTTCAACTCTCCGGATGTGGACCCACCTTAATAATTCAGGATAACCCAACGATGCAGGACACCACACCTCAAATATATATGTATTTTAAAAAATATATTTAGAATACCCAATTTTTTTTTCTCCAATTAAGGGGCAATTTAGCGTGGCCAATCCACCTGCCCTGCACATCTTTGGGTTGCGGGGGCGAAACCCACGCAGACACGGGGAGAATGTGCAAACTCCACACGGACAGTGAATGAATGAAATGAATGAATGAAAGAAAATCGCTTATTGTCACAAGTAGGCTTCAAATGAAGTTACTGCGAAAAGCCCCTCGTCGCCACATTCCGGCGCCTGTTCGGGGAGGCTGTTACGGGAATTGAACCGCGCTGCTGGCCTGCCTTCAAAGCCAGCGATTTAGCCCTGTGCTAAACAGCCCCTGCGATCCAACATGCCGAAATGGCCGAGCCCAGGCGGTCAACCAGACTCCCCACGTCGTGGCAGCCAGCTCTCAAACTCGGCTGGGAACATCGCCACCACGCCATCATCCATCGATAGGCACAGAGTGGTCAGGGCGGGAAACCTGGCAAAGGCAGCTGTGCCACCAGAGGCAAGGCCCTGCCCCGACTCCCTCCTGCCGCCACGAACAAGGGTTAAAACATAGCGACTCGACTCAAAAGGGTTGACCCAACAAATCTCGGCACATGGTAAAAGCCACGTAAACCGAAAAAAAGACATAAAAGCGCAAGGATTAAAAACAAAGATTGAAAGGTGAGCAGGGCTGGAGTTCGGGAAAACGCAGCCGCTCCCGCGTTCACATTCTGCGATTCTCTCGTCTTCCCTTTTCGCAGCAGCCTGTATAGCTCTTCCCAACAGAAATAGCCTCTAAGCTCCTGTATTATCCTCGCGAATCTTTCCTTTGCGCCATCTCTAAGACGGCGCCTGGATTGGCGAGTAGTGAGAAGACCCCGATGGTTATCCTCCGGGCGAGTCTATAGATGTACAAGTTGCTTGTACGTTCTGTGGAGTTAATAACGCCGATGAATCGACTTGTCTCTGGTGTCCGAACCTATATCATTCCGGTAACTCCGCTCTAGCAGAGGTCAGTAGGGTCTTGGAGGTGGAGCTGGCTGACCAGGCAGGAGAAGGGGGCTGCGTCATTTTGTGCTGCCGGCAATGCATTCCGGGTTCCTGCACTCGGTGCAACAAGCGCCCGCAATCTCGACAACAAGCGCCCGCTTTTCTGGGACCAGCATCCTACCCCCCCCATCCCAACCCAACGATCTCCTCCCCACCTACCATGTCGGCATCTCCACAGCTGGGTGTTGCAGAGGTAGTCTGCCGTGGTGGATGCACGACAGTGGGCATTATCTGGTCGTGTAGGGCCGTCTCCTCAGTGGTGGGCTCCTCCAGGACCTACAGCGGGAGGAAAGATGGCCAAAATTAGCAGAGGGATGAGGCGGAAGGACCGCCTCGTCCCTGTGGGGGCAGTTAGGAGGGGGGAAATCCCCCAGGGGTATTAGATCGCGCTTCAACAATATCGCGCCGTATGAAAATATCCCAAAATGTTTCAAAAGAGCATGATCAGAAAAAAACCAATTGGACGGAAGGGGCGGTCAGGAACAGATGACCAAGATCTTGGTCAAAGAGGTTTTAAGGAGCAGCGTAAAGGGTGAGAGCGGGGCAGAGAGGTTGAGGGTGGGAATTCCAGCATAACCGCAGGAAATCGGGATTCTCAATAGGTCACAACTAGAGGAGCGCAGCGATCCATGTAATCCCGACAGTGCAGAAGGAGCCCATCGAGTCTGCACCGACCCTCTGAAAGAGCACCAACCTAGGCCCTCTCCTCCACCCTATCCCCGTAGCCCCACCTAACCCGCACATCTTTGGACTGTGGGAGGAAACCGGAGCACCCGGAGGAAACCCACGCACACACGGGGAGGACGTGCAGACTCCGCACAGACAGTGACCCAGCGGGGAATCGAACCCGGGACCCTGGAAACAAGGGTGGGCATTGTAAATTGGAGGATTTGTCAGCCGGGAAGTCAATTGGATCGGATACCGCAGGGGTGGAGACAGGGCGAGGGTTCGGATAGGTGCGGCGGAGTTCTGGATGATTTCAGGATGGGGTTGGCACGGGTGGAGCACTCACCCAGCCGGTCGCACCAAACATCTTACAGTCCAGCGGGTCCCCAGAGATCTGCCCCTCGATGTTGGTCAGAGAATGGCAGGTTGCCATGCCAGCGATGAAGCGGGACCGCGCGAGACACTGGCTGGAGATGTCACGTTCCAGCGGGAGAAACCTGCAGAGACACACGTGTGAAAGTCAGCACGGGTAGGGGAAAGGGAGAGGGTGTGTGTGGGAGGAGAGACGGGGAGGGAGACGGGGAGGAGGGGAGAGAGGGAGACGGGGAGGAGGGGAGAGAGAGACGGGGAGGAGGGGAGAGAGAGACGGGGAGGAGGGGAGAGAGAGACGGGGAGGAGGGGAGAGAGAGACGGGGAGGAGGGGAGAGAGAGACGGGGAGGAGGGGAGAGAGAGACGGGGAGGAGGGGAGAGAGAGACGGGGAGGAGGGGAGAGAGAGACGGGGAGGAGGGGAGAGAGAGACGGGGAGGAGGGGAGAGAGAGACGGGGAGGAGGGGAGAGAGAGACGGGGAGGAGGGGAGAGAGAGACGGGGAGGAGGGGAGAGAGAGACGGGGAGGAGGGGAGAGAGAGACGGGGAGGAGGGGAGAGAGAGACGGGGAGGAGGG
This sequence comes from Scyliorhinus torazame, assembly GCF_047496885.1. Lineage (NCBI taxonomy): Eukaryota > Metazoa > Chordata > Chondrichthyes > Carcharhiniformes > Scyliorhinidae > Scyliorhinus > Scyliorhinus torazame. The sequence continues at coordinate 20,856,361 of NC_092737.1, forward strand.
GAGAGAGAGACGGGGAGGAGGGGAGAGAGAGAGACGGGGAGGAGGGGAGAGAGAGACGGGGAGGAGGGGAGAGAGAGACGGGGAGGAGGGGAGAGAGAGAGACGGGGAGGAGGGGAGAGAGAGACGGGGAGGAGGGGAGAGAGAGACGGGGAGGAGGGGAGAGAGAGACGGGGAGGAGGGGAGAGAGAGACGGGGAGGAGGGGAGAGAGAGACGGGGAGGAGGGGAGAGAGAGACGGGGAGGAGGGGAGAGAGAGACGGGGAGGAGGGGAGAGAGAGACGGGGAGGAGGGGAGAGAGAGACGGGGAGGAGGGGAGAGAGAGACGGGGGGGAGGGGAGAGAGAGACGGGGAGGGGAGAGAGAGACGGGGAGGGGAGAGAGAGACGGGGAGGGGAGAGAGAGACGGGGAGGGGAGAGAGAGACGGGGAGGGGAGAGAGAGACGGGGAGGAGGGGAGAGAGACGGGGAGGAGGGGAGAGAGACGGGGAGGAGGGGAGAGAGACGGGGAGGAGGGGAGAGAGACGGGGAGGAGGGGAGAGAGACGGGGAGGAGGGGAGAGAGACGGGGAGGAGGGAGGGAGACGGGGAGGAGGGAGGGAGACGGGGAGGAGGGAGGGAGACGGGGGAGGGGAGATACAATGAAAAGCTTTATTTAAACTATCCCAATATCCCCTGATGTCTTTAACATCTAGAAATCGATCGATCTCTGTCCATTACGGAGTCTTCAGTGCCATCAGGAGCAAGCAGATTATTGCAATCCCGACGCATGCACCCACACTGCTTCCTCCATTGCCCGCCCTGAGCAAGTCTGGGATGCTGATCCTGCCCTCCACCCACCTACCCCAACACATTTAACACGGCAAAACATTCTCAACCTCACCTGCCGTCCTGTGCTCGAAGGAAGCCCCACATGTCCAGGCCGTCCTCAGTCAGTGTCCCCGTCTGCAGAAGGACAGGGGCAGCGTTTCAATAAAAGGAGACATTCGCTAAACGTGATAAAATCCCAGCAGGGAATTCGGGACAGGCTTCGCTACCCAGAGTGGTGGCAAATGTGGAAGGCGCTCCCCTCCCCACCCAGCAGGCAGTGGCCGAGGTGAATGGTGTGGATACGTTGAAGGCGAATGAGAGAGAAAAGACTGGAAAGGCTCAGGAGGTCTGGTCACGTCTGCGGAGAAGGAAAAGGAGTCTCACGCTCGCTTCGGGTCCACGAGGTACAACTTAGCTCCGAAGTCAAATTCATTCGAAACGTTATCTCTCCTGCTTCCTTCTCCGCACAGCTGATGAGTTTTCCCAGCATTTTCTGTTTAAGACCATAAGGCATTGGAGCAGAAGTGGGCCATTCGGCCCATCGAGTCTGCTGCGTCATTCAATGACTGATCTGATGTGATAATCCTCAACTCCACTTTCCACCTTAACCCTCGATCCCCTCACTGATTAACAATCTCGGCCTTGAACATACTGAACGACCCGGCCGCTACAGCTCTCTGCGGTAAAGAATTCCACAGATTCACTCCCCTCTGAGAGAAGAAATTCCTCCTCATCTCTGTCTGAAATGGGCGACCCCCCCTCACTCTGAGATTCTGCCCTCTGGTCCCAGACTCTCCCACAAGGGGAAACAACCTCTCGACCCTGTCAAACCCCCTGAGAATCCGATACGTCTCAATCAGGTCGCCTCTAATTCTTCTAAACTCCCAATGAGGACAGGCCCAACCTACTCAACCTCTCCTCATGGGAAAATCCCTCCCTACCCGGGATCAACCGATTGAACCTTCTCTGGATGGCCTCCAATGCCGGTATATCCTTCCTTAGATAAGGGACCAAAACTGTTCACAGTAATCCAGGTGTGGTCTAACTGGTACCGTGTATCGTTTTAGCAAGATTTCCCTATTTTATGCTCAATTCCCTTTGAAACAAAGGCCAACATTCCCTATCACCTGGTGAACTTGCGTGCTACTTTTTTGTGATTTATACACAAGGACCCCCAGATCCCTCTGTACTGCAGCTTTCTGCAATCTCTCTCCATTTAAACAACATTCAGCTTCTTTATTCTTCCTACCAAGGTGCATAACATTTTCCTACATTATATTCCATCTGCCAAGTTTTAGCCCACTCACCTAACCTGTCTATATCCCTCAGTAGATTCTGTGTCACCCTCACCACTTCCCTTCCCACCTATTTTTGTGTCATCCGCAAACTTGGCAATAGTGTTCACTTCCCTCGTCCAAGTCATTGATATATACCGGAAATTATTGCGGCCCCAGCACAGATCCCTGTGACACTCCACTAGTTACAGAATGCCATCCTGAAAAAGCTCCGCCTATCCCAACTCTCGGTCTTCTATCAGTTAGCCAATCCTCTATCCATGCTAATATATTACCCTCAACACAGGCTCCTATCATCTAAAGTAGCCCTTTGCGGCACCTTTTAGAAATCCAAATATATTCCATCTACTTGTTCCCCGTCGTCTATCCTGCTCGTTACCACCTCAAAGAATTCTAACAAATCTGTCAGGCATGATTTCCCCTTCATGAAGCCACACTGACCCTGCTTAATTATACTATGTATTTCTATCTGCTCTATTACATCCTTTACAATGAACTCGAACATTTCCCCAATGGCAGATGTTAGCTAACTGGCCTATAATTACTTGGTTTTTATCTTCCTCCTTTTTTTTGGAATGAAGTACTTTGACGGTTTTCCAATCCTCTGAGACTGTTCCAGAATTTAAGGATTCTTGGAAGATTACTACCAGTGCCACTATCTTTGTCACTTCTTCCTTTAATATCCTGGGATTCAACCCATCGGGTCCAGGGTATTTATCGGCCATTAGTCTCCCTATTACCTTTCCCCTAAAATTTGTTATTCTATTTATTCCCCCCCCGCCACCCCCCAATTTCTGCCCCTTGATTATTTAGTATTTTTAGCGTCTTCCATCGGGAAGGCTGACACAAAATATTCGATCAATTCCTCTGCCATTTTCTGCTTATTATTTACTTCAGATTTTCAGAATCTGCGGTATTTTGCTTTTATTATATTTTGGAGGAGTGGGGAGATGAGCTGCTTTAACAACTGAGGGAGAAAGGAATGGACAATAAGGGGGAGGGGGAGAACAAGCTCATTAGCACCAGCACAGAATGTTGAGCCAAATGGCCTGTTGCTGCATTGTCAGTTCTATGTTATTAGGACTGGATTGGATTTGGGTTGTCACGTGTACCGAGGTACAGTGAAAGTATTGTTCTGCGGACCGTCCAGACAGATCGTTCCATACACGAGAAAACACAGGACATACGATAGATACACAATGTAAATACATCGACACAGGCATCGGGTGAAGCATACGGATGTAGTGTTACTCAGTAGAGAAGATGTGTGGAGAGATCAGGCCAGCCCATAAGAGGGTCGTTTAGGAGTCTGGTGACAGTGGGGAAGAAGCTGTTTTTGAGTCTGTTCGTGCGTGTTCTCAGACTTCTGTATCTCCTGCCCGATGGAAGAAGTGTAGCCACGTAAAATGGCTGCGTTCCGATTAATCTGGCCAAAACCCAGTTTGAAATGGCTAACCCGAAAGACTGTTGGGGAAAGCAGCTAACGAGACACAAGCAGGCAGCTGCAGACAGTATTGCATATTCGGCTCTGGGGAAGTTAGCCCAGATCGATACTCAGGGCTATCAACAGCCCATCAGCCCAGGTATTTGCAGTTACATTCAGGACTGTTTGCAGCCCATCCACCCAGACATCTGCAGTTAAATCGGCTATCCCCGGGAACAATTGCAACATATTAGCAATTGAATACCGGGCCAGACCTGTCGGCGCCTGCAGTGGCCGAAACAAAGACAGGTGAGCGACCACCCCCCGATCGAGGAATCGCCTCACCATTGGACACATCGACCCCAGGGATTGGGGACGGATCCAATCACTTGGGACTCAGTGTCAAGGGCCGCCCCGGGAGGCGGGAAGCCCCTGGGCCCTATAAAAGTGAGGGTCCAAGTTCAGATCTCTCTCTCTCTCCTCTTCGCCTGCTCGAGACCTTCGCAAGAACAGCAACCGGCAACAGTAAGTCTGAATCCAGCGATCGCTATCCGGTAGAGACACCTAGTCACCGACCTGTAGCAGCCTTTTGAATCCCGCGGACCAGATCTGATTGGACAAGCCATTCGTTTCCCTGACCTGGTGGGCTCTTCCTAAGTTAAGTATTGGCCAGTAGTGACAGGTTTATTATATAGAAAGTAGTATTAGGGTATTAATATTGCTTGTATATAATAAATGACCGTTGTTTTAATCCTTACTAAGCGGTGTGCTGTATTATTAATCATAACCTGAACTTGAACCACGTGGCGGTATCATAAAGATACCTGGCGACTCGTGAGCAAAGGTGACGTAATCAGAGCAAATAGACTAAGGCTCAAAAGAGCAACAGAAGTTGGAAGAGTGAGTAAGCCGGGTGGGAGGGGGTCTTTGATTATGCTGCCCGCTTTCCCCAGGCAGCGGGAGGTGTAGATGGAGTCAATGGATGGGAGGCGGGTTTGTGTGATGGACTGGGCGGTGTTCACGACTCTCTGAAGTTTCTTGCGGTCCTGGGCCGAGCAGTTGCCATACCAGGCTGTGATGCAGCCCGATAGGATGCTTTCTATGGTGCATCTGTAAAAGTTGGTAAGAGTCAATGTGGACATGCCGAATTTCCTTAGTTTCCTGAGGAAGTATAGGCGCTGTTGTGCTTTCTTGGTGGTAGCGTCGGCGTGGGTGGACCAGGACAGATTTTTGGAGATGTGCACCCCTAGGAATTTGAAGCTGTTAACTATCTCCACCTCGGCCCTGTTGATGCTGACAGGGGTGTGTACAGTACTTTGCTTCCTGAAGTCAATGACCAGCTCCTTAGTTTTGTTGACATTGAGGGAGAGATTGTTGTCGCTACACCACTCCACTAGGTTCTCTATCTCCTTCGTGTACAAGTAAGTTATGGGGAGATTCTACCATCTGAGGCGCGAGGGAAAGGTCAGGCTCTCACACGTTGATACATGAGCGTCCATTTTATGATTCTATGTCCTCCCGAAGTTGCCAATTCACACGCAAACCGGATAGGTCTTTCAGGAAACGCGACACCTTGGGACAGAACGTGAGAGCAATTTTTTGACAAGACAATGTGGGAGGGGGCAAGATGCAAGAAACCTCTGAGCCCCTGGTCCTCGAGGTTTTCCAGCTCTAGGGAGGGGTTTTCCTCACTTCGCCCAGCAAGGCCTGCACATGGTGCCTCGCCCAGTCGAATAGCCGGAGCAGGCAGCAGCAGAAAGCTGAAGATTAGAGTATAAAAATTGGCAAGTGACTTCCGGTTGCGGCTATGCGGAGCTAAGTCGCACATTCGGCAGCTCCCGCTAAAATCGGACTTTTGGGCTCTTTTCAGGGCCCCCAACAGCAATTTTTTGAAGTTTCCCGGTGTGGGAAGGAGATTGCAATAGTTTCCCGACAGTGTATGGCTTGGACCAGGAGCGGGGCGACTAAAAAAGTGGTGGTGGACCCAAAGAAAGTGCGAGGGAAGAGGAGCAAAATGGCGGCGGGCGGGGACCGGGCAGCGTGGATGCAGTGGGCGCAGGAGCAGCAGGAGGTTATCCAGCGCTGCTTACATACATAAAAAGCAAGAGGGTAGCCAGGGAAAGGGTTGGCCCACTGAAGGATAGGCAAGGGAATCTATGTGTGGAGCCAAAGGAAATGGGCGAGGTACTAAATGAATACTTTGCATCAGTATTCACCAAAGAGAAGGAATTGGTAGATGTTGAGTCTGGAGAAGGGGGTGTAGATAGCCTGGGTCACATTGTGATCCAAAAAGACGAGGTGTTGGGTGTCTTAAAAAATATTAAGGTAGATAAGTCCCCAGGGCCTGATGGGATCTACCCCAGAATACTGAAGGAGGCTGGAGAGGAAATTGCTGAGGCCTTGACAGAAATCTTTGGATCCTCGCTGTCTTCAGGGGATGTCCCGGAGGACTGGAGAATAGCCAATGTTGTTCCTCTGTTTAAGAAGGGTAGCAAGGATAATCCCGGGAACTACAGGCCGGTGAGCCTTACTTCAGTGGTAGGGAAATTACTGGAGAGAATTCTTCGAGACAGGATCTACTCCCATTTGGAAGCAAATGGACGTATTAGTGAGAGGCAGCACGGTTTTGTGAAGGGGAGGTCGTGTCTCACTAACTTGATAGAGTTTTTCGAGGAGGTCACTAAGATGATTGATGCAGGTAGGGCAGTAGATGTTGTCTATATGGACTTCAGTAAGGCCTTCAGACAAGGTCCCTCATGGTAGACTAGTACAAAAGGTGAAGTCACACAGGATCAGGGGTGAACTGGCAAGGTGGATACAGAACTGGCTAGGCCATAGAAGGCAGAGGGTAGCAATGGAGGGATGCTTTTCTAATTGGAGGGCTGTGACCAGTGGTGTTCCACAGGGATCAGTGCTGGGACCTTTGCTCTTTGTAGTATATATAAATGATTTGGAGGAAAATGTAACTGGTCTGATTAGTAAGTTTGCAGATGACACAAAGGTTGGTGGAATTGCGGATAGCGATGAGGACTGTCTGAGGATACAGCAGGATTTAGATTGTCTGGGGACTTGGGCGGAGAGATGGCAGATGGAGTTTAATCCGGACAAATGTGAGGTAATGCATTTTGGAAGGTCTAATGCAGGTAGGGAATATACAGTGAATGGTAGAACCCTCAAGAGTATTGAAAGTCAAAGAGATCTAGGAGTACAGGTCCACAGGTCATTGAAAGGGGCAACACAGGTGGAGAAGGTAGTCAAGAAGGCATACGGCATGCTTGCCTTCATTGGCCGGGGCATTGAGTATAAGAATTGGCAAGTCATGTTGCAGCTGTATAGAACCTTAGTTAGGCCACACTTGGAGTATAGTGTTCAATTCTGGTCGCCACACTACCAGAAGGATGTGGAGGCTTTAGAGAGGGTGCAGAAGAGATTTACCAGAATGTTGCCTGGTATGGAGGGCATAAGCTATGAGGAGCGATTGAATAAACTCGGTTTGTTCTCACTGGAACGAAGGAGGTTGAGGGGCGACCTGATAGAGGTATACAAAATTATGAGGGGCATAGACAGAGTGGATAGTCAGAGGCTTTTCCCCAGGGTAGAGGGGTCAATTACTAGGGGGCATAGGTTTAAGGTGAGAGGGGCAAGGTTTAGAGTAGATGTACGAGGCAAGTTTTTTACACAGAGGGTAGTGGGTACCTGGAACTCGCTACCGGAGGAGGTAGTGGAAGCAGGGACGATAGGGACATTTAAGGGGCATCTTGACAAATATATGAATAGGATGGGAATAGAAGGATACGGACCCAGGAAGTGTAGAAGATTGTAGTTTAGTCGGGCAGTATGGTCGGCACGGGCTTGGAGGGCCGAAGGGCCTGTTCCTGTGCTGTACATTTCTTTGTTCTTTGTTCAGGGAGATCAAAGCAGTCCTGCTGGAGCCGATGAAGGCTTCTATCGACAAGCTGCAGGAGACCCAGACGGCTCAGGGGGTGGCGATCCACGAGGTCCGACAAAAGATCTCCGACAACGAGGACGAGATCTTAGGCCTGGCGGTAAAGGTGTAGGCGCACGGGGCGCTCCACAAGAAATGGCAGGAACGGTTTGAGTAGATGGAGAATCGGTTGAGGCGGAGGAATCTGCGGATTCTGGGCCTCCCGGAGGGGCTGGAGGGGCCGGATGTGGGGGCCTATGTGGTCACCATGTTAAACTCGCTGATGGGAGCGGGGTACTTCCAGAGGCCCCTGGAGCTGGAAGGGGCCCATAGAGTGCTGGCGAGGAGGCCCAAGGCTAACGAGCCTCCGCGGGTGATGCTGGTGCGGTTTCATCGGTTCGCTGATCGGGAGTGTGTGCTCAGGTGGGCCAAGAAGGAGAGGAGCAGCAGGTGGGAGAACGCGGAGGTTCGAATATACCAGGACTGGAGTGCGGAGGTGGCAAAGAGGAGGGCCGGGTACAATCGAGCGAAGGCGGTGCTGCACAGGAAGGGTGAAGTTTGGCATGCTGCAGCCGGCGCGACTGTGGGTCACCTACAAGGATCGGCACCATTATTTTGAGTCTTCGGAGGAGGCGTGGGCCTTTGTCCAGGCCGAGAAGCTGGACACAAACTGAGGGTCGGGATGGGTGGTCGGGGATTGCGGTAGGGGTGTTACATTTTGAGGGGGGGGTTCTTTGCTCTTATTTCTTTTTGGTTCGGTGTGGGTGGTTAGGGTGGGTTGGGCACTGTTTTGGTTGGGTCTGTTGGGTGGGCTCTTGGAGGGGGGTAAGTAAATGGAGTAGGGGTGGATGGCGGGTAGGGGGGATGGGGCCCCGCGGGGGAGGGGGAGGAGGAGGCCTGAGTTGGAGGTGAGGGGACTGGGCCTGTAAAAGGAGCTGCGTCAGAGGTGGCGGGGCCGGGCAGGTGGAAAGCACGGGCTTCTTCCAGTGCTGAAGGCTGGAGGGGGCGAGGCCGGGGCGGGGAAGCGAGGGTTGTTTCCCGCACTTTGGGATGGAAAGGGGAGGCGGAGAGCCTGTGAGTGGGTAATGGAGGAGGAGGGTATGTCCCACAATGGGAGGAGTCGAAGGAGCGGCGGGAGTAGCCGGGGTCAGCTGACTTGCGGGTGTGCAATGGGGGGAGCAAAGCAGCTGGGGGGGGGGGGGGGAGAAGAGACGACGACCGGGTTGCTGCTGCTATGGTCAAGGGGGGAGCTGGAGCGAGGAGAGGGGGGTCTGCTGCCGTGGGGAACGGGCCGGGCGTGGGGTGCGGGCGCGTGGCTGGCCAAGGAGGGGTTATGGCTAGTCGGCGGGGGAGGGGGGTGGGTAGCCCCCTGATCCGGCTGATAACCTGGACTTTAAGGGGACTGAACGGGCCGGTTAAGCGGGCCCAGGTGTTCGTGCACCTGAAGGCGGATGTGGTCATGCTCCAGGAGACACACCTGAAGGTGGCAGACCAGGTAAGATTGAGGAAGGGGTGGGTAGGTCAGGTGTTTCAATCGGGGCTGGATGCCAAAAATCGGGAGTGGCGATCTTGGTGGGAAAGAAGGTGTCGTTCGAGGTGTCGAGCATTGTGGCAGATAATGGCGGCAGGTACGTAATGGTAAGTTGCAGGGAGAGAGGGTGGTACTGGTCAACGTGTATGCCCCGAACTGGGACGATGCGGGTTTTATGCGGCGCATGTTGGGTCGGATCCTGGACTTGGAAGTGGGGGGCCTGATAATGGGGGGGACTTTAACACGGTGCTGGATCCGGCACTGGATCGCTCCAGGTCTAGGACGGGTAGGAAGCCGGTGGCGTCTAAGGTGCTGAGGGGGTTTATGGATCAGATGGGAGGGGTGGACCCTTGGAGATTTGCAAGGCTGGGGGCTAGGGAATTTTCATTCTTCTTCCATGTTCATAAGGCTTATTCCCGGATCGACTTTTTAATTATGAGTAGGGCGCTGATAGCGAGAGTAGAGGATACCGAGTACTCGGCGATAGCCATTTCGGACCACGCCCCGCATTGGGTGGACTTGGAACTGGGGGAGGAGAGGGGCCAGCGCCCGTTGTGGCGTTTGGAGATGGGGCTGCTGGCGGACGAGGTGGTGAGTGAGCGGGTCCGAGGAAGCATACATGGAGGCCAACGATAGTGGGGATGGTATGGGAGGCGCTGAAGGCGGTGGTTAGGGGAGAGCTGATCTCCATTAGGGCCCACAAGGTGAGGAGAGAGCAGAGGGAGAGGGAGAGGCTGGTGGGGGAGATGGTGAGGGTAGACAGGAAGTATGAGGAGGTGCCTGAGGAGGGATTGTTGAGGAAGAGGCGCAGCCTCCAGGCCGAATTCGACCTGTTGACCACCAGGAAGGCGGAGGCGCAGTGGAGGAAGGCCCAGGGTGCGATTTACGAGTATGGGGAAAAGGCAAGCCGGATGCTGGCGCATCAGCTTCAGAAGCGGGACGCAGCTAGGGAGATCGGGGGAGTCAAGGATAGGGGAGGGAGTATGGTGCGGAATGGGGTTGGCATCAATGGGGTCTTCGGGATCTTTTATGAGGAATTGTATCGGTCCGAGCCCCCACTAGAGGAGGGAGGGATGGGCCGCTTTCTCGACCAATTGAGGTTTCCAAAGATGGAGGAGGGACTGGTGGCGGGATTGGGGGCCCCGATTTGGCTGGAGGAGCTGGCCAAAGGGATAGGAAGCATGCAGGCGGGGAAGGCACTGGGGCCGGACGGTCTCTCGGTCGAATTCTACAAGAAATATGTGGACCTGTTGGGCCCGTTGCTGGTTAGGACCTTCAATGAGGCAAGAGAGTGGGGGCTTTGACCCCGAAGATGTCCCGGGCACTGATCTCCTTGATCCTGAAGCGGGACAAGGATCCCCTGCAGTGTGGGTCATACAGGCCGATTTTGTTGTTAAATGTAGATGCCAAGGTGCTGGTGAAGGTCTTAGCCACGAGAATTGAGGATTGTGTGCCGCAGGTGATCCACGAAGACCAGACGGGGTTCGTGAAGGGGAGGCAGTTGAACGCGAATGTGCGGAGGCTCCTGAACGTTATGATGCCGGCGAGGGAGGGGTAGGCGGAGATAGTGGTGGCGATGGATGCTGAGAAGGCCTTCGATAGGGTAGAGTGGGGGTACTTGTGGGAGGTGCTGAAGATGTTCGGGTTTGGGGAGGTGTTTGTCAGGTGGGTTAGGCTGTTGTATGAGGTCCCGATGGTGAGTGTGGCCACAAACAAGAGGAGGTCGGAGTACTTTCGGTTGTATCGAGGGACGAGGCAGGGGTGTCCCCTGTCCCCCCTGCTCTTCGCACTGGCGATTGAACCCCTGGCTATGGCACTGAGGGAGTCGAGGAGCTGGAGGGGGTTGGTGCGGGGTGGGGAGGAGCATAGGGTGTCGCTCTATGCGGACGACTTGCTGCTGTATGTGGCGGACCCGGTGGGGGATTGCCTGAGGTAATGAGGATCCTCAGGGAGTTCGGGGATTTCTCAGGGTACAAGCTCAACATGGGGAAGAGAGAGTTGTTTGTGGTTCACCCAGGGGACAAGGAGAGGGGGATTGGCGAGCTCCCACTAAAAAGGGCGGAGAGGAGCTTCAGATATTTGGGGGTCCAGGTGGCCAGGAGCTGGGGGGCCCTGCAGAGGATTAATTTCACGAGGCTGGTGGAGCAAATGGAGGAGGAGTTCAAGAGGTGGGACGCATTGCCGCTGTCCCTGGTGGGTAGGGTGCAGTCAGTCAAAATGACGGTGCTCCCAAGGTTTTTGTTCCTGTTCCAGTGCCTCCCCATGTTTATCCCGAAGGCCTTCTTTAGGCGGGTCACCAGGAGAATAACGGGGTTTGTGTGGGCGCGAGGGACTCCGAGGGTGAGAAGGGTGTTCCTGGAGCGGAGTAGGAAAGGGGGGGCTGACACTGCCCAACCTTTGTGGGTACTACTGGGCCGCCAATGCGGCAATGGTGTGCGGGTGGGTTATTTGGGGGGGGGGGGGGGGGGGGCCTGTATGGAAGAGGCTGGAGATGGCGTTCTGTGTGGGTACGAGTCTGGGGGTGCTGGCAACGGCGCCGCTGCCGCTCCCTCCAAGGAGGTATACCACGAGTCCGGTGGTGGCGGCTACCCTCAAAATCTGGGGGCAGTGGAGGCGGCACAGGGGTGAAATTAGGGCCTCGGTGTGGACCCCAATACGGGGGAACCACCGGTTTGTCCCAGGGAGAATAGACGGAGGGTTTGCGGGGTGGTACAGGGCAGGGATACGAAGGTTGGGGGACCTGTTTGTGGACGGGAAGTTTGCGAGCCTGGGTGAGCTGGAGGAGAGGTATGGGCTCCCCCCGGGGAACACCTTTAGATATGGTAAGGGCGTTTGCCAGGCGGCAAGTGGTGGAATTCCCGCGGCTGCTGCCACGCACAGTACAGGACAGGGTTGCTCTCGGGGGGGTGGGTTGGAGAGGGGAAGATTTCAGCAACTTACCAGGTGATGCAGGAGGAGGCCTCGGTGGTGGGGCTGAAAGGTAAGTGGGAGGAGGAGTTGGGCGAGGAGATCAAAGAGGAGACGTGGGGAGGGTGAACTCTTCCTCATCGTGCGCGAGGCTCAGCCTCATACAGTTTAAGGTGCTGCACAGGGCACACATGACCGGGACAAGGATGAGCCGGTCCTTTGGGGGCGAGGACAGATGTGTTAGGTGCTTGGGGAGTCCAGCGAATCACACCCATATGTTCTGGGCATGCCCAGCGCTGGAGGAATTTTGGAAGGGCGTAGTGAGGACGATGTCAAGGGTTGTAGGTTCCAGGGTCAAGCCGGGCTGGGGGCTCGCAATATTTGGGGTGGCAGAGGAGCCGGGAGTGCAGGAGGCGAAAGAGGCCGGAATTCTGGCCTTTGCGTCCCTGGTAGCCGGGCGAAGGATTCTTCAGTGGAGGGATGCGAGGCCCCCAAACGTGGAACCCTGGATCAACGATATGGCGGGGTTTATTAAATTGGAGAGGGTGAAATTCGCCTGAAGGGTTCTTTAGGCGGTGGCAACCGTTCTTGGATGTTTGCTTTGTGTTAATTTATTATTTATGGATGGGGGGAGGGGGGCACGGGGGTTGTTTTACTTTGTTCTGTATTTAATTCTATTGTTTATATTTTGTGAAAACCCCAATAAAAAATTTTATTTTTTAAATTGGCAAGTCATGTTGCAGCTGTATAGAACCTTAGTTAGGCCACACTTGGAGTATAGTGTTCAATTCTGGTCGCCACACTACCAGAAGGATGTGGAGGCTTTAGAGAGGGTGCAGAAGTGATTTACCAGAATGTTGCCTGGTATGGAGGGCATTAGCTATGAGGAGCGGCTGAATAAACTGCTCCGGTGCTGTACTTTTCTTTGTTCTTTGGTCACCACGGGAGGGCAAAGGGAGAAGAGAGGAGATCCTGCCCTCGTCTCCAACCACATGCCTGTGAAATTGTGTCAATGACACCGTGTGTGTGTGGTGGGGTGGGGGGGGAGAGAGAGAGAGAGCGAGAGAGAGAGAGAGCGAGAGCGAGAGAGACAGAGAGGGACAGAGAGAGAGAGAGAGAGAGAGAGAGAGAGAGAGAGTGACAGAGAAAGAGAAAGAGAGAGAGAGAGACAGACAGACAGAGAGACAGACAGAGAGGGACAGAGAGAGAGGGACAAAGAGAGAGATACGCAAGACACAGAGAGAGAGAGAGACAGACAGAGAGGGACAGAGAGAGAGAGAGACAGAGAGAGAGAGAGAGAGAGACAGAGAGAGAGAGAGACAGAGAGAGAGAGAGACACAGAGAGGGACAGAGAGAGAGAGAGACAGAGGGACAGAGAGAGAGAGACAGAGAGAGAGAGAGAGGGACAGAGAGGGACAGAGAGAGAGGGACAAAGAGAGAGATACGCAAGACACAGAGAGAGAGAGAGACACACATGACAGAGAGAGAGAGAGAGACACACATGACAGAGAGAGAGAGAGACAGAGAGAGAGAGAGACAGAGGGACAGAGAGAGAGAGACAGAGAGAGAGAGAGAGAGAGAGGAGAGAGAGAGAGAGAGAGAGAGAGAGAGAGAGAGAGGGACAAAGAGAGAGATACGCAAGACGCAGAGAGAGAGAGAGAGACAGAGAGGGACAGAGAGAGAGAGAGACAGAGGGACAGAGAGAGAGGGACAGAGAGGGACAGAGAGAGAGGGACAAAGAGAGAGATACGCAAGACACAGAGAGAGAGAGAGACAGGGAGGGACAGAGAGAGAGAGAGACAGAGGGACAGAGAGAGAGAGACAGAGAGAGAGAGAGAGAGAGGGACAGAGAGGGACAAAGAGAGAGGGACAAAGAGAGAGATACGCAAGACACAGAGAGAGAGAGAGAGACACACATGACAGAGAGAGAGAGGTGGCATCGCCCCCGAAACCCCCTGGGCGACTGACCTTGTCGAAGCACACCAGGTTGAGCTGCCCGCAGATATTGATGCGCTGCGGGCTGATGGAGTAGATGCCCTTCCGCTTGAGGCGGTGCTGCGCGTAGACGATGCCAGCCGTCATGGCAGCCGGGAGGGCAGGTGGCACGGTGATCGTGATGATGTCCAGCGCCTCGATGATGATGCGCTCAGCCTCTTCCTGTGGGGGGGGCGGTCAAGGAGAGGGGACAGAAGTCAGCCAACGCCACAGGAGCTGCACTGAGCCCCCCACACCAACCACTAAATATACCCGATGAACACCCCTCCGATCAGCCTGGCACGTAGGCCACAGCTTAATTAGACACCGAGTGTGGTGACTGTCCCTTTAACGGCAACACAGCAGATTACGGGACCCTTGGCCTGGGGGGGCCAATAGGGTCTCAAGAGAAGGGAGTCACCCCAGTTGGGGAAAATCCTCTCACACGGGGGGTGGGCGTGCCGGGAGCGAGCTGCAGCCATGAGGGTGCTGAACAATTCCTATTAATGAATTCTTTTGTGTTCATTAATGAAGTCGGTGAAAGCGCATCTTTACCCCGAGCGAAGGACGGCACGGCGGCGCAGTGGGTTAGCACTGCTGCCTCATTTCGCCAGGGACCCGGGTTCAATCCCGGCCTCGGGTGACTGTGCGGAGTCTGCACGTTCTCCCCGTGTCTGCGTGGGTTTCCTCCGGGTGCATCCGGTTTCCTCCCACAGTGCCGGTTTAGCACAGCGGGCTAAATAGCTGGCTTGCAATGCAGAACAAGGCCGGCAGCGCGGGTTCAATTCCCGGACCAGCCTCCCCGAACAGGCGCCGGAATGTGGCGACTAGGGGCTTTTCACAGTAACTTCATTTAAAGCCTACTTGTGACAATAAGCGATTATTAGGTTAGGGGAGGGTTATGGGGGGGAGGCCAGGGGAGTGGGCCTAGGTGGGTTGCTCTTTCAGAGGGTCGGCGCAGACTCGATGGGCCAAAAGGCCTCCTTCCACACTGCAGGGATTCTATGGTTCAGCTTCCTGTTACACTCAGCCACCGGATGGACACCCATCCGGCCCCCTCTATGCCTGATACAGTCTCTTCCCTGCTTTTGTCTTCCGAGACCTTATCCAAACACGCATCGCAAGCTGCCTCGTCTCCTGTGCGGGCACTCGCCAGTCTGCTGTGTGGTCCCGGTGAGAGTGGAACAGTGGCACGGAGGCAGATTACCCTCCTCCCCCCCGCCCGGGGCCCCAACGTCCAAACTGGACCAAGGTCCTTCGAGCCCCAACGTCAAGACTGGGCCTGGAACCTGGGCTCCAGACAAGTCAAAGAAACACAACTGCTCTGGGGAAAAGAGTGGCAAACACCTGCACACGGACGCACGCACAGCCCCCCCCCCCCCCCCCCCCCCCCCCCCCCCGCCGCGTACTCACCCCCTTCAGGGCGCTGCTGATGATGCTGTAGATCATGCCGATCCCTGCCACGCACACCAGGCAGAGCAGGAAGCGATACGTGTCACGGTAGAGCTTGAAGTCGGTGGGTTTCGGGTGAAGAATCGAGCAAACCAGCTGCCCTTTCGAAGTGTAGAAGCCTTGGGAGGGCGGGAAATGAAAATACACTTTAAAAAAAAAAAAAAAAAGTTTTTGATTTGATTTATTGTCACATGTACCAAGTACAGTGAAAAGTATTTTCCTGCGGCCGAGGGAACGTACACAGTACGTACGTAGTAGACACAAGAATAATTGACAGAGAACATTGACCAATGGTACATCGACAAACAGTGATTGGTTACAGTGCGGAACAAGGGGCCAAACAAGAGCAGCATAGGGCGTCGTGAATAGTGTTCTTACAGGGAACAGATCAGTCCGAGGGGGAGTCGTTGAGGAGTCTGGTAGCTGTGGGGAAGAAGCCGTTCCTATGTCTGGATGTGCGGGTCTTCAGACGTCTGTATCTTCTGCCTGATGGAAGGGTCTGGAAGAAGGCAATGCCTGGGTGGGAGGGGTCTCTGACAATGCTGCCTGCCTTCCTGAGGCAGCGGGAGGTGTAGACAGAATCAATGTGGGGGGTGGCAAGCTTGTGTGATGCGTTGAGCTGAGCTCACCACACTCTGCAATTCTTTGCGATTTTGCACCGAGCAGTTGCCAGACCAGGCTGAGATGCAGCCGGATAGGATGCTCTCTATCGCACATCTGCAGAAGTTTGTAAGAGTCGATGCAGACATGCCAAACTTCTTTAGAAAATCAGTTGTGTCAACGGCGGGCAGTTCGAAGCCCCCCCCCCCCCACACACATACCTGTACGGATGACGACAGCTTTCACCGGCTCGCCGCTGTAAAACCGCGTCTGGATGACGGACGTGCCGCAGAACAGCGTGTGCCGCTTGTGGTTCTCCGAGCTGTACACCTCCTCTTCCTCCTGCACGGTCCCATTGGCGCACCGGGCAGGCACCGGGAGGTTGGTTTTCAGGACGGGCACACTTTCTCCTGGAAGGCGAGAGACACCATTTAAAAGCCAACTCATGGCTCACAAAGGCAGCCGTCAGCGACAAACATATTGGAGTCAGTGATGGATTAACCCAGAAACGCACACATACACACAGGCCATTCGGTACATTCTGCCCGTGCCGGCTCTTGCTATGTTACTTAGTCCCACTCCCCACTTCTCTTTCCCGACAGCCTACA